>NC_092240.1:49959994-49964994 GCF_036320965.1 Panulirus ornatus | reverse complement strand
ACTTCAACAATAATAACGCTTAGTTTAAAACACTTCAACAATAACAACGCCTAGTTAAAACACTTCAACAGTAATAACACCTAGTTTAAAACATTTCAGCAGTAATAACGCCTAGTTTACAACACTTCAACAGTAATAAGGCCTAGTTTAAAACACTTCAACAATAATAACGCCTAGTTTAAAACACTTCAACAATAATAACGCCTAGTTTAAAACACTTCAACAATATTAACGTCTAGTTTAAAACACTTCAACAATAATAACGCCTAGTTTAAAACACTTCAACAATAATAACGCCTAGTTTAAAACACTTCAACAATAATAACGCCTAGTTTAAAACACTTCAACAATATTAACGTCTAGTTTAAAACACTTCAACAGTAATAACGCCTAGTTTACAACACTTCAACAATAATAACGCCTAGTTTAAAACACTTCAACAATAATAACGCCTAGTTTAAAACACTTCATAATAATAACGCCTAGTTTAAAACACTTCAACAACTATAACGCCTTGTTTAAAACACTTCAACAATAATAAAACCTAGTTTAAAACACTTCAACAATAATAACGCTTAGTTTAAAACACTTCAACAATAACAACGCCTAGTTAAAACACTTCAACAGTAATAACACCTAGTTTAAAACATTTCAGCAGTAATAACGCCTAGTTTAAAACACTTCAACAGTAATAACACCTAGTTTACAACACTTCAACAATAATAACGCCTAGTTTAAAACACTTCAACAATAATAACGCCTAGTTTAAAACACTTCAGCAGTAATAACGCCTAGTTTACAACACTTCAACAGTAATAAGGCCTAGTTTAAAACAGTAATAGATAATAATGCTGAGCAAGAGGCTAGGTTTAAAACAGTAATAGATAATAATGCTGAGCAAGAGGCTAGGTTTAAAACAGTAATAGATAATAATGCTGAGCAAGAGGCTAGTTTAAAACAAGAGGATAGTTTAAAACAGTTTTAAATCAGTAATGCATGATGAAAAGCCTAGCCAGAAGCAGCGAGGGTTACGCCATAGATCTGTCAGGCATTGGAGGGTGGAGGCCTTATTGTCATCTTTTTACACGAAAAGAAGAAATAGAAAATAAGAAATAGTCATCTCAAAAACATACACACCCACAGACACTTAACCGCTTCTTGTGAGAGAACCATTTTATACTGCCTTTTTACCATTTTATTACAGCGCGAAGAAAAAAGGAAAAAAAAATAATGATAATAATAAGAAAACAGCGTTGATTTAGTACACTGTTATTGCTCTTTGTTGACAGGAGAGAACAATGTGTGCTTTACTGATTGTGTACAAATTTCATGGAAGCACAAAATGCTGTGTATTCCCGTGTTCCTCATACAATAAACTTGGGTCTTCTGTGGCCTCAATAACCATTTGAGAGTTTGAATTGTACCCAATTTCCACCTATGTATATTATAACCCATCTTAACCTCGTCCTGCTGGGCAACGCTGTAGCAAGGACATCTCGCAATGGATATTGACCCTTAATTTTTAACATTTCATTATATATATGTATACATATATAACATGGAGAGAATGAGTGAGGAAAGATTGACCAAGAGGATATATTGTGTCAGAGGTGGAGGGAACGAGGAGAAGTGGGAGACCAAATTGGAGGTGGAAAGATGGGGTGAAAAAGATTTTGTGTGATCGGGGCCTGAACATGCAGGAGGGTGAAAGGCGTGCAAGGAATAGAGTGAATTGGAATGATGTGGTATACCGGGGTCGACGTGCTGTCAGTGGATTGAACCAGGGCATGTGAAGCGTCTGGGGTAAACCATGGAAAGTTCTGTAGGGCCTGGATGTGGAAAGAGAGCTGTGATTTCGGTGCATTATTACATGACAGCTAGAGACTGAGTGTGAACGAATGGGGGCTTTGTTGTCTTTTCCTAGCGCTACCTCGCACACATGAGGGGGGAGGGGGATGTTATTCCATGTGTGGCGAGGTGGCGATGGGAATAAATAAAGGCAGACAGTATGAATTATGTACATGTGTATATATGTATATGTCTGTGTGTGTATATGTATGTATACATTGAGATGTATAGGTATGTATATTTCCGTGTGTGGACGTGTATGTATATACATGTGTATGGGGGTGGGTTGGTCCATTCTTTCGCCTGTTTCCTTGGCGCTATCTCGCTAACGCGGGAGACAGCGACAAAGCAAAATAAATATAATATAATGAATATATCGCTGGCCAGTGTATTGGTTCCTATGGTCAGTGTGTTATGAGTGAAAGTCCTTGAGCCGCCCACCTATACACCTTCCCCTTGTATCTAAGATACACCCAGCCAAGGTTTGGTGATAGCGTATGTAGGGCAAGTGGGGTGTTTTGAGTGGCCTACATAGCTGTGTGAGAAGAGATTATTTATTTTATTATTATACTTTGTCGCTGTCTCCCGCGTTTGCGAGGTAGCGCAAGGAAACAGACGAAAGAAATGGCCATATTGCTATATTTTAAGTTTGCGGGGGAAAAAATATTAGCCCAGTACCCAGTGGAACTGCCCAATACCCAGTGGAACTGCCCAGTACCTAGTGGAACTGCCCAATACCCAGTGGAACTGCCCAGTACCCAGTGGAACTGCCCAGTACCCAGTGGAACTGCCCAGTACCTAGTGGAACTGCCCATACCCGGTGGAACTGCCCAATACCCAGTGGAACTGCCCAGTACCCAGTGGAACTGCCCAGTACCCAGTGGAACTGCCCAGTACCCAGTGGAACTGCCCAGTACCCAGTGGAACTGCCCAGTACCCAGTGGAACTGCCCAATACCCAGTGGAACTGCCCAGTACCCAGTGGAACTGCCCAGTACCCAGTGGAACTGCCCAGTACCCAGTGGAACTGCCCAGTACCCAGTGGAACTGCCCAGTACCCAGTGGAACTGCCCAATACCCAGTGGAACTGCCCAGTACCCAGTGGAACTGCCCAATACCCAGTGGAACTGCCCAGTACCCAGTGGAACTGCCCAGTACCCAGTGGAACTGCCCAGTACCTAGTGGAACTGCCCAATACACAGTGGAACTGCCCAGTACCCAGTGGAACTGCCCAGTACCTAGTGGAACTACCCAGTACCCAGTGGAACTGCCCAATACCCAGTGGAACTGCCCAGTACCCAGTGGAACTGCCCAGTACCCAGTGGAACTGCCCAGTACCTAGTGGAACTGCCCAATACCCAGTGGAACTGCCCAATACCCAGTGGAACTGCCCAATACCCAGTGGAACATGTGATTCGACCACCAGTCCACCTATTCATATCTTTTCAAGATAATGATCTCCTTGTGAAGATAAGATTTTCTTAGTGCACAAAAAAAAAAAGGGAATTTAAATGTGTGTCATACAACACAGGTTTAACTAACCCGATTTGGGATTTGGTTTTACTAACCCGATTTGGGATTTGGTTTTACTAACCCGATTTGGGATTTGGTTTTACTGACCCAATTTGAAATTTGGTTTTACTAACCCGATTTGGACTTTGGTTTTACTAACCCGATTTGGGATTTGGTTTTACTAACCCGATTTGAAATTTGGTTTTACTATCCCGATTTGAAATTTGGTTTTACTAACCCGATTTGGGATTTGGTTTTACTATCCCGATTTGAAATTTGGTTTTACTAACCCGATTTGGACTTTGGTTTTACTAACCCGATTTGGGATTTGGTTTTACTGACCCGATTTGGACTTTGGTTTTACTAACCCGATTTGGGATTTGGTTTTACTAACCCGATTTGGAATTTGGTTTTACTAACCCGATTTGAAATTTGGTTTTACTATCCCGATTTGAAATTTGGTTTTACTAACCCGATTTGGAATTTGGTTTTACTAACCCGATTTGGAATTTGGTTTTACTAACCCGATTTGGACTTTGGTTTTACTAACCCGATTTGAAATTTGGTTTTACTAACCCGATTTGGAATTTGGTTTTACTAACCCGATTTGGACTTTAGTTTTACTAACCCGATTTGGACTTTGGTTTTACTAACCCGATTTGGGATTTGGTTTTACTAACCCGATTTGGGATTTGGTTTTACTATCCCGATTTGAAATTTGGTTTTACTAACCCGATTTGGGATTTGGTTTTACTATCCCGATTTGAAATTTGGTTTTACTAACCCGATTTGGACTTTGGTTTTACTAACCCGATTTGGGATTTGGTTTTACTAACCCGATTTGGGATTTGGTTTTACTGACCCAATTTGAAATTTGGTTTTACTAACCCGATTTGGACTTTGGTTTTACTAACCCGATTTGGGATTTGGTTTTACTAACCCGATTTGGGATTTGGTTTTACTAACCCGATTTGGGATTTGGTTTTACTAACCCGATTTGGGATTTGGTTTTACTAACCCGATTTGGGATTTGGTTTTACTAACCCGATTTGGGATTTGGTTTTACTAACCCGATTTGAAATTTGGTTTTACTAACCCGATTTGGAATTGGATGGATTATTACTAATTTCCTTCTTTAGAACATGGATTTACTAATGATTTGATAATGTATGTAAATATAAATTTTGACTTTGATGAACAGAATTATCATATGATATTTGCATAATGTATATGTAAATATAAATTTTGACTTTGATGAACAGAATTATCAATGATATTTGCATAATGTATATGTAAATATAAATTTTGACTTTGATGAACGATTTCATATGATATTGCATATTGTATTGTAAATATAAATTTTGATTGATGAACAGTTATCACTAGATATTTGATAATGTATATAAATATAATTTGACCTTTGTGAACAGTTGATTTAACGATATTAATTGCATAATGATATGATGAATTTGATTGTGAACAGATTAATCTAATATTTGCATATGTATGTGTAAACGATTAATTGCCTTAATGTTGACAGTTTCATATGTGTATATAAGTATATTGTTAAACTTCGACATTTTGACTTGTGTAAACGATTTAATTGCTAATTTGCACATTTGATTATGTAAAGTTAAATTT
>NC_092240.1:49837494-49954994 GCF_036320965.1 Panulirus ornatus | reverse complement strand
TATCATGGCTATCTTATTACGTGCCTAGCCTATCATGGCTATCTTATTATGTGCCTAGCCTATCTCGGCTATCTTATTATGTGCCTAGCCTATCATGGCTATCTTATTACGTGCCTAGCCTATCATGGCTATCTTATTACGTGCTGCCTATCTCGCTATCTATAGTGCTAGCCATCATGGCTATCTTATTACGTGCCTAGCCTATCTCGGCTATCTTATTACGTGCCTAGCCTATCATGGCTATCTTATTACGTGCCTAGCCTATCTAGGCATCTATTAGTGCCTAGCCTATCTTGGCTATCTTATTACGTGCCTAGCCTATCATGGCTCTATCTTATTATGTGCCTAGCCAGTCATGGCTATCTTATTACGTGCCTAGCCTATCTCTCCTCTGTATTACCCTGTGCCCATAGCCTGTCTCACATCGTAGTAGACGAACTGCTACAGGTCAAACCTATCTCACCAATCAGCTTGAGATGGAATATATATCATTTTTTTTTGTTCTTTTTTTTCTCTTTTTATCAAGACTCGCGCTGGCCAGAGACAGACAGGAGGAGGGTAGATGTGGGGTTGTAATGAGTGTGTGGACTCTGCCATAAGATAAGCCTTATCAGCTCCAGCAGTGGTGCGCATTGACCAAAACCACTTTACAGTCTTCCTTCAAACTGGGGGCGGCCTAAATTAACGTCCATTTTCCTTTCCATTGTACGATCATTGGCTAGTGGCCAGGAGTATTTAATTGAACCATTATATATATATATATATATATATAATATATATATATTATATATATATATATATATATATATATATATATATATATATATTCCTATGAGTCCACGGGGAAAATGAAACACGAGAAGTTCCCAAGTGCACTTTCGTGTAATAATCATATCATCAGGGGAGACACAAGAGAGAAATATAACAGTCAGTTGATATACATCGAAGAGACGAAGCTAGGACACCATTTGGTAAACAATATATATATATATATATATATATATATATATATATATATATATATATATATATATATATATATATGGGAACAATTGCATTATATAAGAATAATCCTAACTGTGCCTTTTAAACAATAGGGAGTTGATAAGCAATTCGATAATTCTGTGTATTGTAATGATTACGATAAGGTCAGGTACATGATTAGGTATGTAATAGATGTCACATGAAATCAGTGAGGCCATTTTTTGTGGATTTTGATCACGGTGGATGACAAATGGCCATCAACTTAAAAGGCATTTTAAATGGTGAAGTATATTACGCCACATTATCCAAAAACCAAGTTTATATAGTGAAGGTATGCGAGATCTAAACACCACTAGCCATAGAACCATAGCTTTAACTAGTAACTACGGTTGATTGGTAGTTTAGGCTTGTTAAGCTTGTCAACTGCCAGTTTGGGGGAAGGAGGTAAGGTGGGTCATCATCAAGGCTGTCAAATGTAAGCTACACCCACCCACCTATCTTTATTAAGAACACTTTCTTCAGGTGTTAAATGGTAGTTCTAACGACCATTGTGCTCTAAGGGTGGTTCATAGGTCATTGGGTTCATACTTGTTACGTGGAGGCATTTGACCTACGTGTAGACAAAGAGGGGTTGAGATCAATGTTAATTTATCAGTAAAAGCTTTGATTCTGGGTTTAGAAAAACATAGAACATTTAGATCTGGGTTTATTATGTCGCTGCATCCGAGTGAATGGGTATTTTTCTTCAAAATGGATAAGATTTTTATATTTTAGTCACACCCCATTAGCTTAGTGGGTATTTTTTCCTCAAAATGGGATAAAATGATTATATTTTAGTCACACTCCATTAACTTGGTGGATGTTTTTCTTCAATACGGAATAGAATGTTTATATTCTAGTCACACCCCATTAGCCTAGTGGGTATTTTTCATCAAAATGGGATAGATTGTATATTTCAGTCACACCTAGTGAGTATTTTTCATCAAAATGGGATAGAATGTCTTTATATTTTTCAGTCACACATCCCCCATTTAACCTAGTCGTCGTCTTCTTCTTCACCAACCTAGCGACATATTCCAGTGAGGTTTTCCTTAATAAGTCAGGCCTTCGGGAGCTGGTGGATGTCCACATCTGAAATACCATTTCAGCTCCTGGTGGAGGTTCTTAATGAATCGTATAGGTTACGTCAACTACGTTTCTGTCGGGATCAATTCTCTATATGGCTGAATCAAAATGTCTCTCTTCCTTTTTCCTGTTATCTGTGTAATATTGCCCTACGTGGAAGGTTTCAGCGCCTCCCTTCCCCTTGCCCGAGTGGAACATCGTCTTCCACCTTCTGGAGTACCATCGTCTGTGTGGTATTGCCCTACGTGGAAGGTTTCAGCGCCTCCCTTCACCCTTGCCCGAGTGGAACATGGTCTTCCACCTTCTGGAGTACCATCGGGCCATTACCCACCTCCTCTGCTTTTGGATGCTGGTGGAGCGTCCAAGTCTCTCGCTGAGACCTCCTTCGACGCCTCCTTCAGGAGCTCCATGGCGACTCTGTACTGTGTAGCCTGGTGCTTCTCTGACGTGGTTCTGCTTCACTTAACAACCATAATCATTATCATTACAAGTTCCTCTATCAACCTTTGCCTCGTATGCCTCAACCTTACAAGTTCTTCTATCCACCCTTGCCTCGTATGCCTCAACCTCCTTCAACTGGTGTCTCCTTTCCTCCACTGCACCTCCAAGATCGTACTGCTTTCTTGTTTATCCATACATCTGATACATTCAATAAAAATGTTCTTGTTTCTCTACCACTCTAATAAAACCCAACCTGAAGGTGTTCAAGATCTTTTATTACTAATCATACCTTACATTAACAGTCTTAATGACCCCCCCTGGCAGTCGACAGGTCTAATGAACTCAATTAACCAAGTTTCAAACTCTTAAAAGACATTTAGCTTTGTCCATATCTTTACCAATCATGTAGAACAGGTAGGTTAATAACTTAAGTAAAGAGCTCTAATGTATTGATATAGCAGTAGAATAAGTAACCTGAAATTGTGACATTAAAACGATCAGATGTAGCTGTTGTATTTTATTTTATCTTAAGAAGAGCAATCAAGACACGATTCACAGCCACCAAAAAGAATACAGTTCCACAGAGTGAAATATATATATATATATATATATATATATATATATATATATATATATATATATATATTAATATATTATATATATATATATATAATTAATCGAGAATTTACTTTCTTACATTCTATCACATACTCCCACAACTCCTGTTTCAGGAGTATTGCTACTCCTTCCCTTGCTCTTGTCCTCTCACTAACCCACTGACTTCACTCCCCAGACATTTCCAAACCACTCTTCCCCTTTACCCTTGAGCTTCGTTTCACTCAGAGCCAAAACATCCAGGTTCCTTTCCTCAAACATACTACCTATCTCTCCTTTTTTCACATCTTGGTTACATCCACACACATTTAGGCACCCCACTCTGAGCCTTCGAGGAGGATGATCACTCCCCGCGTGACTCCTTCTTTTGTTTCCCAAGTAAATTCTCGATTAATATGGGTAAAATTGAAAGTTGATGGAGAGAGGTGGGTGATTATTGGTGCATATGCACCTGGGCATGAGAAGAAAGATCATGAGAGGCAAGTGTTTTGGGAGCAGCTGAATGAGTGTGTTAGCGGTTTTGATGCACGAGACCGGGTTATAGTGATGGGTGATTTGAATGCAAAGGTGAGTAATGTGGCAGTTGAGGGAATAATTGGTATGCATGGGGTGTTCAGTGTTGTAAATGGAAATGGTGAAGAGCTTGTAGATTTATGTGCTGAAAAAGGACTGATGATTGGGAATACCTGGTTTAAAAAGCGAGATATACATAAGTATACTTATGTAAGTAGGAGAGATGGCCAGAGAGCGTTATTGGATTACGTGTTAATTGACAGGCGTGCGAAAGAGAGACTTTTGGATGTTAATGTGCTGAGAGGTGCAACTGGAGGGATGTCTGATCATTATCTTGTGGAGGCTAAGGTGAAGATTAGTATGGGTTTTCAGAAAAGAGGAGTGAATGTTGGGGTGAAGAAGGTGGTGAGAGTAAGTGAGCTTGGGAAGGAGACCTGTGTGGGGAAGTACCAGGAGAGACTGTGTACAGAATGGAAAAAGGTGAGAACAATGGAAGTAAGGGGAGTGGGGGAGGAATGGGATGTATTTAGGAAATCAGTGATGGATTGCGCAAAAGATGCTTGTGGCATGAGAAGAGTGGGAGGTGGGCTGTTTAGAAAGGGTAGTGAGTGGTGGGATGAAGAAGTAAGAGTATTAGTGAAAGAGAAGAGAGAGGCATTTGGACGATTTTTGCAGGGAAAAAATGCAATTGAGTGGGAGAAGTATAAAAGAAAGAGACAGGAGGTCAAGAGAAAGGTGCAAGAGGTGAAAAAAAGGGCAAATGAGAGTTGGGGTGAGAGACTATCAGTAAATTTTAGGGAGAATAAAAAGATGTTCTGGAAGGAGGTAAATAGGGTGCGTAAGACAAGGGAGCAAATGGGAACTTCAGTGAAGGGCGTAAATGGGGAGGTGATAACAAGTAGTGGTGATGTGAGAAGGAGATGGAATGAGTATTTTGAAGGTTTGTTGAATGTGTCTGATGACAGAGTGGCAGATATAGGGTGTTTTGGTCGAGGTGGTGTGCAAAGTGAGAGGGTTAGGGAAAATGATTTGGTAAACAGAGAAGAGGTAGTAAAAGCTTTGCGGAAGATGAAAGCCGGCAAGGCAGCAGGTTTGGATGGTATTGCAGTGGAATTTATTAAAAAAGGGGGTGACTGTATTGTTGACTGGTTGGTAAGGTTATTTAATGTATGTATGACTCATGGTGAGGTGCCTGAGGATTGGCGGAATGCGTGCATAGTGCCATTGTACAAAGGCAAAGGGGATAAGAGTGAGTGCTCAAATTACAGAGGTATAAGTTTGTTGAGTATTCCTATTAAATTATATGGGAGGGTATTGATTGAGAGGGTGAAGGCAGGTACAGAGCATCAGATTGGGGAAGAGCAGTGCGGTTTCAGAAGTGGTAGAGGATGTGTGGATCAGGTGTTTGCTTTGAAGAATGTATGTGAGAAATACTTAGAAAAGCAAATGGATTTGTATGTAGCATTTATGGATCTGGAGAAGGCATATGATAGAGTTGATAGAGATGCTCTGTGGAAGGTATTAAGAATATATGGTGTGGGAGGCAAGTTGTTAGAAGCAGTGAAAAGTTTTTATCGAGGATGTAAGGCATGTGTACGTATAGGAAGAGAGGAAAGTGATTGGTTCTCAGTGAATGTAGTTTGCGGCAGGGGTGTGTGATGTCTCCATGGTTGTTTAATTTGTTTATGGATGGGGTTGTTAGGGAGGTAAATGCAAGAGTCCTGGAAAGAGGGGCAAGTATGAAGTCTGTTGGGGATGAGAGAGCTTGGGAAGTGAGTCAGTTGTTGTTCGCTGATGATACAGCGCTGGTGGCTGATTCATGTGAGAAACTGCAGAAGCTGGTGACTGAGTTTGGTAAAGTGTGTGGAAGAGAAAGTTAAGAGTGAATGTGAATAAGAGCAAGGTTATTAGGTACAGTAGGGTTGAGGGTCAAGTCAATTGGGAGGTGAGTTTGAATGGAGAAAAACTGGAGGAAGTGAAGTGTTTTAGATATCTGGGAGTGGATCTGTCAGCGGATGGAACCATGGAAGCGGAAGTGGATCATAGGGTGGGGGAGGGGCGAAATTTTGGGAGCCTTGAAAAATGTGTGGAAGTCGAGAACATTATCTCGGAAAGCAAAAATGGTATGTTTGAAGGAATAGTGGTTCCAACAATGTTGTATGGTTGCGAGGCGTGGGCTATGGATAGAGTTGTGCGCAGGAGGATGGATGTGCTGGAAATGAGATGTTTGAGGACAATGTGTGGTGTGAGGTGGTTTGATCGAGTGAGTAACGTAAGGGTAAGAGAGATGTGTGGAAATAAAAAGAGCGTGGTTGAGAGAGCAGAGGAGGGTGTTTTGAAATGGTTGGGCACATGGAGAGAATGAGGAGGAAAGATTGACCAAGAGGATATATGTGTCGGAGGTGGAGGGAACGAGGAGAAGAGGGAGACCAAATTGGAGGTGGAAAGATGGAGTGAAAAAGATTTTGTGTGATCGGGGCCTGAACATGCAGGAGGGTGAAAGGAGGGCAAGGAGTAGAGTGAATTGGAGCGATGCGGTGTACAGGGTTTGACGTGCTGTCAGTGGATTGAATCAAGGCATGTGAAGCGTCTGGGGTAAACCATGGAAAGCTGTGTAGGTATGTATATTTGCGTGTGTGGACGTGTGTATGTACATGTGTATGGGGGGGGGGGGGGGGGGTTGGGCCATTTCTTTCGTCTGTTTCCTTGCGCTACCTCGCAAACGCGGGAGACAGCGACAAAGTATAAAAAAAAAAAAAAAAAAAAAAAAAAATATATATATATATATAATATATTATATATATATATATATATATATATATATATATATATATATATATATATCCTTTCCAATATATATATATATATATATATATATATATATATATATATATAATATATATATATATATATATATATATTGGAAAGGATCACAATTTTGCGCGTGATCAAGATATTCCTATGAGTCCACGGGGGAAAATGAAACACGAAAAGTTCCCAAGTGCACTTTCGTGTAATAATCACATCATCATCAGGGGAGACACAAGAGAGAAATATAACAGTCAATTGATATACTTCGAAGAGACGAAGCCATTACACGAAAGTGCACTTGGGAACTTTTCGTTTTTCATTTTCCCGTGGACTCATAGGAATATATATATATATATATATATATATATATATATATATATATATATATATATATATATATATATATATATATATAAGAAGAATCGAATGGTTCAGTATTGTCTTAACTAGGGGACAGGCCAGTTTGTGAAGGCAAAAAGAACCCCAGGGTTGTAATATGTTCATTATGATCAACAACTATATGGTTGGAAACTAAATATGAATTTACATATCAGATTAGCTGACGATACATATGAAATAAGATAATTTCATCCCAACTAGCTTTAATTCTATCAAGAAAAACTGTTGAAAACTCTTTGGTATGGAAGGTGAAAACAAAAACCACCCCAAAGATGTTTCATTATTCCACGACAGCACAGTGGGGGGCCCTTGAATAATACCTTTTCAAGGCCTTGTATTAATCCCGTCCTCATCACAGGTAATATCAATGTGTTTGTCGTAGTTTTGAGGCTCGCCCCGCCCCCCCTGCGACACACACACACACACACACACATCTTATCTTGAAGGCTAGTGTGTGTGTGTGTGTGGGGTAAGGTCTCTTGTGTCTGGGGGGGTGAGGCGAGGTGGTGAACCAGCGCGCCTTAGGCCCCTGGGGTGTGTGTCAGACAGACACACACACACACTCGCCACCCTCCCTTCCACGGATAAGGTGGGTAAAGGCGGCTTGGTGATAGCAGAAGATATCGCTATGTTCACACACCTGGCACGGGTCGCCCACGCCCATGGCTGCCCTCCTCCCTCGCGCCCTTCACATGCCTCGCCCGCCTGATAACACATATCACCGTTACCATGTCTCATATCGTCTGGGGGTATCACAGGGGCCCTCTCAGTTGACGAAGACGTGACAGGAGATAATAATACTTGATTGGATATGTTTTGATGGGCTTCGTATAGGTGGGTGGTGGTCAAGTGTGTGTGTGTATGTGTTGGCCATGACAGAGAGACAGGGGGAGGGAGTGTGGTGTTAATGGAACAAGTTTATATATATATATATACCTGATTTCGCGGTCTGATAAGGAAATGTGACCCATAGATAAATAGCTGTGGCTTAGGATTTGTCATATTAGAATCGTATGTAGCATTGTAGAATAATTTCATAGTTTTTCCCACATTTGCAAGGCTTGGGTAGAACCAGCCAATATAACGAAGCAGTAGTAGAATCCATCTCTTCACTAGACTCAGTCATGTTGTAGAAGTAATCGTGTAGTTAAATATTGTAGATAGACATATTAACATATCTGGTGACATGCAAATGAGCTGGTCACTTGAATAGTCCTTTGTGGCTTACGTAATGACCATATATTGTTTTCACCCAAGTACATATGCAGTCCATACCTTGAACCATATAAGGACTATGGATTTTTCATATTTTTTTTTTTTCCAGTCATTAAATTAGTATATGACAGATTCTTAACTTGGCGTTCGTGTGAATAGACACATGGGGGGGTGAAAAAGAAGGGAACATCTCGTACTAGGCTATCATGACCTCGCGAATCTAAGTTAACAAGTGATAGATAGACATGATTGCAAAATTGTGTGAGGCAATTTGGCCCATAGGTTGTTAGGCATAGCCGACGAAAAACGAAGGGGGGGGGGGGGGGATTTTTCAAAAGACTGGAGGCTCTTTTTCATTTTTCGAGATGGATTTTTAGGGTGAATGCACATAAAGATTTATTTACAGTACAAGAGAGAGAGTGCAATGTTGAAAAGAACTGCTCATATAGGATTAGTAGTAGGAGGAGCATCAGGGGGTAAAGGAACATTAGAGTTATCCAAAAATGGACTTAGAGGAGAAAATGAAACTATAGAGAGTAGCTTTGTATACAAAAGAGACAGCTAATAGTACCATTTAAATGGAAAAGCGAAGGAAAGGTTGAGCAACAGAAGTTGTACCCGAGAGCTGGCTGCCTGTGTGCCCCCCCACCACCACTAGCCATACCACGCAGTGCTGGGCAAGCTGCTGCGTCACATGATTATTGTGTGGCCTTCAGCGCTGAACTCAAAGGTGATGGGCCGTTTTGATAACTGCTTCTTTTCCTACCCCTCGAAGCTTTGGAACTCTTTGCCTTCTCATGTCTCTCCCCAATAACTATGACCTGGTATATTTTAAAACAGGTTTAATTCACTTCCTCCAAAATTCGAATATATATATTTCCTCGTCTGTCCTTCCCCCCCCCCCCTTTTTTTTTTATAATCCTCTCTATATATTTCAAATAGAGTCCAGGCCTTGATGTGGACTTTGGTGGTCTTTGACTGGAGCCTCCTACGTTAAAAAGAAAAATTAAAATACTGCTATTATCATCATATACGCGTTTGATAACGTAAATTAATAAATTACACCTGGAAGCCCTCTTGTTTCTTAAGGCCATTAGAAGATAGAACCAGAGAAATAATATTAGTTTCCAAAGACGAAAAGGGGAAATCTTTGACTGGCTTGAGATAGAAATGTCTTAGAGTCGACGAACACAAACGGGTGAGGTAAAATAGCTGTGGATAGGCCTTGGCTTATATAGATATAAAGAGAGTGTAAGGAATGAAAAGGAAATGAGATATTGCAAGGTTAGGTTAGACTGTTCAAGGCCGCTAATTCAAAAAGACACTGGAGGTTGTTTACATCAACAATTCTGTGATTTGATTGGAAATAGACTAAGATAACAGATTTGATTTCCTTTCGTACGCAACTAGATTAGAGAGAGAGAGAGAGAGAGAGAGAGAGAGAGAGAGAGAGAGAGAGAGAGAGAGAGAGATGGGACATGGTGTTGCGCATCATATGGCAACATCAACAAACACCCACCCCCATTGCTCAGGGACAGAGGGCGTGTGTGTGTGTGGGCCCCCCCCATTCACCCCACCCCCCTTAAATGGCGGACCAATCACAGCCCAGGAAATGGAAATGTGTCATGTCCGTCTGTCTGAGTGTATGTAAAAGATGTGTGGGTCGTCCATGTCGTCTTGATTCCAGTCGCAACAAGAAGAAGGGAGCTGTGGTAGTGGCTCCAGCAGCTAAGGTTTAACTTAAAACCTTTTCTCTTAAGGAAGGCTTTGAATATTCTCCAGGTTCGAACGAGGTGTATATATATAAATTTTTTTCTTCCTTACATTTAATTCTAATATTCAAGTAGAGGAGGGATGTAACGAGTGTAATTGTGGTTTAACAGACTTCAGTGAATGGTTGTTAAGAAATGTCTGGGTGTTAAGTTGAGAAATATTGTCGTTTTGGAGCCTTATATTAATAAATAATAAAGCCTTGATATAGTTAATAGTAAGAAAGGACAGGTGCCATACAATTTAACAAAAGCCTACCAGAAATCTCCATACAGAAGAATTACGTTGAAAAAATGATATATACATATATATACATATATACATTATCTCGGAAAGCAAAAATGGGTATGTTTGAAGGAATAGTGGTTCCAACAATGTTGTATGGTTGCGAGGCGTGGGCTATGGATAGAGTTGTGCGCAGGAGGATGGATGTGCTGGAAATGAGATGTTTGAGGACAATGTGTGGTGTGAGGTGGTTTGATCGAGTAAGTAACGTAAGGGTAAGAGAGATGTGTGGAAATAAAAAGAGCGTGGTTGAGAGAGCAGAAGAGGGTGTTTTGAAATGGTTTGGGCACATGGAGAGAATGAGTGAGGAAAGATTGACCAAGAGGATATATGTGTCGGAGGTGGAGGGAACGAGGAGAAGAGGGAGACCAAATTGGAGGTGGAAGGATGGAGTGAAAAAGATTTTGTGTGATCGGGGCCTGAACATGCAGGAGGGTGAAAGGAGGGCAAGGAATAGAGTGAATTGGATCGATGTGGTATACCGGGGTTGACGTGATGTCAGTGGATTGAATCAGGGCATGTGAAGCGTCTGGGGTAATCCATGGAAAGCTGTGTAGGTATGTATATTTGCGTGTGTGGACGTATGTGTATACATGTGTATGGGGGTGGGTTGGGCCATTTCTTTCGTCTGTTTCCTTGCGCTACCTCGCAAACGCGGGAGACAGCAAAAAAAAAAAAAAAAAAAAAAAAAAAAAAAAAAAAATATATATATATATATATATATATATATATATATATATATATATATATATATATATATATATGTCTTCCCTGATGATGTGATTATTACACGAAAGTGCACTTGGGAACTTTTCGTGTTTCATTTTCCCCGTAGACTCATAGGAATATATATATATATATATATATATATATATATATATATATATATATATATATATATATATATATATATATATAAAAGCTGGGTGAAAGTGACAAGTGAGGGAGTGTCTGTCAAACTCGTGTTCAAAATTAATTTTTTTCTGAACGATTATGTTTTGATGACGGACATGAAACTTGGATAAATTCCTAAATATTATTATTTTTTTTTTTTTTTTTTTGGTAAACGTCAATGTTATGAGAAAGTTAAGGGTCGTTCATACGTGCCAAGACTTGTTATTAAAGAAACTTACGGGTATTCTCTGAGGTCGTGGCGAGGTAGAATGGCTAAGCGAAAAGGGCGACACATATGTTGAATTAATTAAGTGGGATGAACTGATAATAACTGACTCTCAAAGGGAACTGGAAAGAGAGACAGTGTGTGTGTATGTGTGTGTGGGGTTTGGTTTTTTTTTTCCCACTGTAAAGAAACTTGATAGAAAATGTCTAACGATATAATATATATATATATATATATATATATATATATATATATATATATATATATATATATATATATATATACCGATGAGAGAATTGTGAGAGGATAAACCATGGAGAGAGAGAGAGAGAGAGAGAGAGAGAGAGAGAGAGAGAGAGAAAGCCCTCTGTTCCCACCTTGAAATAACTCCAACAGTGGGACTTCATTGAGGTAGAACGTACAACCATATTGAAATCCCATTGGGATATGGGACGTTTGGGACCATCTGGAACACTGGCTTGCTTGCGTCAATCCCAAAGGCCCTTTCTTAACCCACTGGGGGGAGGAGGGGATGATTTTGGTGGCGTATGATGGCGTAACTACGCCTGTGAACGAACGTTTCGCGCCATTGTGTGAGACCACTGGCCCGTTTCTTCCTTCCTGCAGCAGCGCCACAAGGCTTCGGCAACGCCTCCTTCCTCCTCCAGCAGTAGCGCCACAGGAGTTCGGCAACGCCTTCTGCCTCCTCCAGCAGTAGCTCCACAGGAGTTCGGCAACGCCTTCTGCCTCCTGCAGCAGTAGCGCCACACGGAGTTCGGCAACGCCTTCTGCCTCCTGCAGCAGTAGCTCCACAGGAGTTCGGCAACGCCTTCTGCCTCCTGCAGCATAGCTCCACACTGGCAACGCTCTGCCTCCTCCAGCAGTAGCTCCACACGAGTTCCGCAACGCCTTCTGCCTCCTGCAGCAGCACCACAGGACCTGAGCAACGCCTCCTCCCTCCTGCAGCAGCACCAAACACAGGACTTGAGCAACGCCTCCTCCCTCCTGCAGCAGCACCAACACAAGACCTGGCAACGCCTCCTCCCTCCTGCAGCAGCACCAAACACAGGACTTCGGCAACGCCTCCTCCCTCCTCCTGCTGCAGCCCCACTGTTGTACCCCAGCCATCAACGCTGTGCACCAGCAGTAGCTGCTACTAACCCAGTAGCTTCACGTACAGCAGGGTGCTCAGTGTTTGAAAGAAAAAGCACGAAGAAAGCTCCCCAAACGCAATATATCCTACAAATGAATTAGTAACGAAATGAGGATAATAGGAAATTCAGAAGTAGACTTAGGGAAACTTATGGTTGAGAGATGGAAACCCCAAAAGAGCAAAATGTCTGCCTATTTAAACACTAAATTGGTAATCACACTTCAACTACCAAGTAGCCAACGCCCTAAAGAGGAAGTTATACTGTCCATAGCAGAATCTTAAAGTAACTTTAAGTCAAACATCCAGGCTGAACTGAGTTGAGTTGGACTGATGGCAAAGTTGAAGGAATTTAGAACACGTCTTTATGGAACCCTGGCTTATGGGTATCCCAAAGGGTCAGTGGTGGGAAGCATCCCTCATTTCTGACCTCCATCCGCAATTTGACAGATGAGGTCAATTCTAACGCGAGAGAGAAAGGAAGAAAGGTCAGTGGCTAAAATAACTGCTGAAATCCACCTCATATATAAAACCATTAACATCTTCCATGATTTTGATATGAAGCAGTGAACAGACCAATGAAATTCAACCTTGGAAAATATAAACCCATGAAGAGGAGGTTAAAGGTTGAAATAGATAGGTTTGGAAAGATAAATATACATGATATACATTCGTCCTTAGCTTGTAGTATAATGGAGCCAGAAAAATACAAGAATAGTCTTGGAATTTACTAAAATATATAAGCCCATCCTTAATTAGCCCATTGATAGTCTTAACAAGGGGTACTTTCTGATAATGGAAGAAAGGTCAGAACATAGACAAGATATAAATTTGCATATGTATTAGATGTAAAAAAGAAAAAGCACTGTATGTGTCGCCTGCATTTGCATAATGGCAGATTGCGGAAACAAGCCCTTTTTCCGTTCGTAGTTGAATCAGTCATTTCAAATCCAAAGTTTATCAGATGCTAATGAACCTTTATACAATTGTTTACCAGCATGTAAAAAAAGAAAAAATGCTAATACCTTAAGATCCATCATTTTAAGCTTGGATTTTTGCCTCATGTTGACTATTTACATAAAACTTAAGCCTAGCTTAGAACAAATGAAAATTCTCCCCTTTTATCTATCAATATGGATATAGATTTCTGATGTTTCCCACCATTTCTCATTTACACCTTGGTAGCTCCTTGCAGAGGGTGTCCATCACTGACTTCTTATCCACACATGTGGAAAGAAATGGCCCCTTTTAAAGCCTATTGCTCCAATTCCACTGTTCATGGAACATGTCATGACCCCAATTTCCCAGTCTCTCAGTACAAGCTGACTAAGTCAAGAATATTACGAAAATAAACCTCATATATAACCATTGATATCTTCCAAGATTTTGATATCAATATGCCCTCTCTCACTCTTTTGTTTGAGAGCATTGGTGATTCAGTTTCTTAAAAGTTTTTCTTAATTTTTCTTTTTTTTTTTTTTTGGTTTAGATGTTCAATGATGGTTCTATGCAAATTGGCTTTTCATATAATTTGGTTTATGGCCCCCCCTATGCAGAATTTCCTGGTTGCTCTCTCTCACCAAAGAACTATACAATAATAACAAAATCCTTTGTTAATACACGAAAGCTCTCTTTTTCAAATGAAAGATGTTATTAACTTGGTGTCCCTATTAAATAAATATCAAATAAGCAGTTGATTCTTCACCTTTAACAATTAGGTTGTCTTGTGTCTTGCAAAAAGAAAAAAAATTGACTTTAACCATTTCAAAGAACAAGTTGCATTCATGATATGATGGTAATTCAGCTGGTGAACTATTCCTTCCAGCTTATGAGACACAAGTTTTAGTGTTTTGCCAACTAATTCTATGTAGGGCATGACCCACTTCCTCCCACAAGTTCCTGTGTGACCATGTCATTTAAATATATTTATGGTAATATCCTTTCTAATTAGGACATTTCATTGGTTTCCTAAGAGTTCTGCTTCCAATTTAGGTATATATATATATATATATATATATATATATATATATATATATATATATATATATTCTTGGTGACTCTTGTGTAAATTATATAAAAAAAAAATTGCTAATACTAAATTTTTCTCTGTAATTTGTAATGATTATCAGCTGAGGATTCAGTGCTTCTTTTAGGTAAGCAACATCTATCTTGTCTGTCTTCCTATATATATATATATATATATATATATATATATATATATATATATATATATATATATATATATATATTACAAATTACCTTAGGGATCTGTTTGAAAAATCTAATATTAACATAATTTCCAGCTCTTTAGTGTTATCATATATTTCTTTTTTGTCTCTGGTCCCCCCCATGGGTCTTTTCCGTAGTGTGGCCCTAAAGAGGAGATAACAGAATACAAATTACAAAGATACAAGATGATACAGAGGTAAAATGGAGGTGGAAGCCCCATAATTGTACTGTAATAAGAAGGGAATTAACAAAGCACACATGTGTGAGTCATATGTGGACCAAAGTGAGTTTTATGTCAAAAAAGAAAAACTTCTATGATATTGGCTGTATATATATATATATATATATATATATATATATATAATATATATATATATATATATATATATATATATATATATATATATATATAAACAATTTCCAGTGGGTAGTGATGTATGGCAACTATTATGGTTTCTTCTGCAATAATTCTCTAATTAAGTGTAGTGTACACTGGTATTCATAGCTAATTTTGAGTCTGGCATTTAAGAAAGGTGTATGATAAGGAAGAATCTTTGATAAATATCTTGATTTCTTTTAAATAAAAATTAGTTAAGATTCACTCTTTGATATCATCACTCTTTGTTTTGAGATTCAGGGAGCACTTGCCATGAACATCACCATATCATTATTTTCCCACTTTTTTCTTACTGATTTACGAAAGTTTAGGAAATAAGTATGCTAATTGTATATATAAAAGTTATATAAATTGACTTAGATGATGAGAGTGTATTTAAAATGGCGTTATTTGATGGGAAAAATATATTTAAAAATGTGGACTTTAGCAACTGTTTTCACTCAGCTGATGTTGACGTGGGTAAGCATCAGTTGGCCTTGGCTGGAGGAGCCAGTACGCTCAGTGATGAAGTAGAGTGAATATATACGCGATAATTACCGAAATTAAAAAAACTATATGGTGTATTGAAGCTACTGAAGACTTATATTCTCTTTTTTTTTCTTCATCTTCTTTCATATACAGCCATCATCACCATGGCGCGACTACCATTGAGTATACAGGCGATAGAGTCAAGCTGCTGTGTTAATGTCCCGTCTAAAAAGAAGAACGCGGTGTAAGTACCTTTTGTTTACACTTGTTTGTAGAAAAGTGCTTTGTTTACCCTTAATTTTTGGAGTGTTTTTTGTAAACCTTTGGGTTTTTTATGAGTTTTTATGTACATTTGGTATTTTTATGAATCATTTTACCTTGGTTGTTTATGTTTTGTTTACCTTTGGTTGAATGAAGGCTTTGTTTACTTTTTGGTTTTATGACTGATTTTGTTTACTTTTTGTTTTATGAGTTTTGTTTACCTTTGGGTGAATGAAGGTTGTGTTTACCTTTGGTTTTATGTATGCTTTGTTTACTTTTTATGAGTTTTGTTTGCCTTTGGTTGAATGAAGGTTTTGTTTACCTTTGGTTGAATAAAGGCTTTGTTTGCCTTTGGTTTTATGAATGATTTGTTTACCTTTTGTTTTATGAGTTTTGTTTACCTTTGGTTGAATGAGGGTTGTTTACCTTTGGTTGAATGAAGGTCTTGTTTACCTTTATTTGTTTACCTTTGTTTGCCGTTGGTTTTATGAAAGTTCTTTGTTTAACAGCGACAAAGTATAGTAAATGATATATATATATATATATATATATATATATATTATATATATATATATATATATATATATATGTGTGTGTGTGTGTGTGTGTGTGTGTGTGTGAATGGTTAAATTATATGAACCATATATTGTACTACAATTTACTTGTACGTAACATGCTTCAGTCATGCTTCAGTCCCCAAAGATGAATTGCAGGATTTCAGATACCTTGTCATGCTGACATCCCATCCTCTTCTTCCTCTTTTACCTCTCTAAATCCTTCTTTTTAGTCCTGTGTCTTTTTTTCTTTTTAGCATATTTTCAGACCACTTCAATGTATCCTTCTTCCGCAGCATTCCTCTTTAGACATTCTCATTTTTCACTCTGGCCACTCCATTATGCATAATATGAAGTTTTATTCCCGTACAAAGCACACTGAATTATATTTTCATATGTGTCGCATAGGACAAGCTAATGGTTGTTCATCTCGTAACTTTTTTCTTTAGGCCTCTCATAGGCAATGTACGATTATCATTATTCAATGCAAAATGAAGGAAGAGAATTTAAAAGTTTAAACTTGCTGTCCAGCCAGATTACTAAAAATGAGAAGAAGTAAGTTTTATAAGTTCTTAGGATTATCCTTTGGATAATAACCCGATACAGAATTTTTTTTTGCAAGTGTTGGAGAAGGGTTTTGAAAAATTACAGGTTTCACTACCATTAGGTATATCATATGCATAATCAGGACATAATCTTTAGGATTATTTAGGTTTCCTTAAAATAGTGAAATTGCAAATCTCAAACGTCCTGCACTCTAAGCTACATTTCACTGCAAATCTACACAGCTCAAATCTTTATATATTATTTTTACCAAAAATTTATAGCTATCCTTTAACATATGAAAATAATTTTTTTTTTTTTTCTGTCTCCTCGCAAACGCGGGAGACAGCGACAAAAAAAAAAAAATTATTTTCATATGTTAAAGCATAGCTATAAATTTTTGGTAACAAATAATATATAAAGATTTGAGCTGTGTAGATTTGCAGTGAAATGTAGCTTAGAGTGCAGGACGTTTGAGATTTGCAATGAAATGTAGTTTAGTTAGGGTTAGGTAAGGTGGATTACTTTCAGCCACTACATTTCTTAGTATGCAAGAAGGTGTGGGTAAGTCCTTGGTAGACTTGTTTATTTAGGGTCATCAGATTTGAAATTTGCAAAAGCTCTTGTAGGTTGGAGAGCATTATTGGATTATGTGTTAATTGATAGGCGCGCGAAAGAGAGACTTTTGGATGTTGATGTGCTGAGAGGTGCAACTGGAGGGATGTCTGATCATTATCTTGTGGAAGTGAAGGTGAAGATTTGTAGAGGTTTTCAGAAAAGAAGAGAGAATGTTGGGGTGAAGAGAATGGTGAGAGTAAGTGAGCTTGGGAAGGTGACTTGTGTGAGGAAGTACCAGGAGAGACTGAGTACAGAATGGAAAAAGGTGAGAACACAGGAGGTAAGGGGAGTGGGGGAGGAATGGGATGTATTTAGGGAAGCAGTGATGGCTTGCGCAAAAGATGCTTGTGGCTTGAGAAGCGTGGGAGGTGGGCAGATTAGAAAGGGTAGTGAGTGGTGGGATGAAGAAGTAAGATTATTAGTGAAAGAGAAGAGAGAGGCATTTGGACGATTTTTGCAGGGGAATAATGGAAATGAGTGGGAGATGTATAAAAGAAAGAGGCAGAAGGTCAAGAGAAAGGTGCAAGAGGTGAAAAAGAGGGCAAATGAGAGATGGGGTGAGAGAGTATCATTAAATTTTAGGGAGAATAAAAATATGTTTTGGAAGGAGGTAAATAAAGTGCGTAAGACAAGGGAACAGATGGGAACTTCAGTGAAGGGGGCCAATGGGGAGGTGATAACAAGTAGTGGTGATGTGAGGAGATGGAGTGAGTATTTTGAAGGTTTGTTCAATATGTTTGATGATAGAGTGGCAGATATAGGGTGTTTTGGTTGAGGTGGTGTGCAAAGTGAGAGGGTTAGGAAAAATTATTTGGTAAACAGAGAAGAGGTAGTAAAAGCATTGCAGAAGATGAAAGCCGGCAAGGCAGCAGGTTTGGATGGTATTGCAGTGGAATTTAGTAAAAAAGGGGGTGACTGTATTGTTGACTGGTTGGCAAGGTTATTTTATGTATGTATGATTCATGGTGAGGTGCCTGAGGATTGGCGGAATGCTTGCATAGTGCCATTGTACAAAGGCAAGGGGGATAAGAATGAGTGCTGATATTACAGAGGTATAAGTTTGTTGAGTATTCCTGGGATATTATATGGGAGGGTATTGATTGAGAGGGTGAAGGTATGTACAGATTGGGGAAGAGCAGTGTGGTTTCAGAAGTGGTAGAGGATGTGTGGATCAGGTGTTTGCTTTGAAGAATGTATGTGAGAAATACTTAGAAAAGAAAAGCAAATGGATTTGTATGTAGCATTATGGATCCGGAGAAGGCATATGATAGAGTTGATAGAGATGCTCTGTGGAAGGTATTAAGAATATATGGTGTGGGGGGCAAGTTGTTAGAAGCAGTGAAAAGTTTTTATCGAGGATGTAAGGCATGTGTACGTGTAGGAAGAGAGGAAAGTGATTGGTTCTCAGTGAATGTAGGTTTGCGGCAGGGGTGTGTGATGTCTCCATGGATGTTTAATTTGTTTATGGATGGGGTTGTTAGGGAGGTGAATGCAAGAGTTTTGGAAAGAGGGGCAAGTATGCAGTCTGTTGTGGATGAGAGAGCTTAGGAAGTGTCAGTTGTTGTTCGCTGATGATACAGCGCTGGAGGCTGATTCATGTGAGAATCTGCAGAAGCTGGTGACTGAGTTTGGTAAAGTGCGTGAAAGAAGAAAGTTGAGAGTAAATGTGAATAGATAGGTTATAGGTACAGTAGGGTTTAGGACAAGTCAATTAGGAGGAAGTTTAATGGAGAAATGGGAAGTGAAGTGTTTTAGGTATCTGGGAGTGGATTTGGCAGTTGATGGAACCATGGAAGAGGAAGTGAAACATAGGGTGGGGGAGGGGGCGACAATTCTGGGAGCCTAGAAGAATGTGTGGAAGTAGAGAACATTATCTCGGAAAGCAAAAATGGGTATGTTTGAAGGAATAGTGGTTCCAACAATGTTGTATGGTTGCGAGGTGTGGGCTATGGATAGAGTTGTGCGGAGGAGGTTGGATGTGCTGGAAATGAGATGTTTGAGGACAATATGTGGTGTGAGGTGGTTTGATCGAGTAAGTAATGTAAGGGTAAGAGAGATGTGTGGTAACAAAAAGCGTGTGGTTGAGAGAGCAGAAGAGGGGGTTATGAAATGGTTTGGTCACATGGAGAGAATGAGTGAAGAAAGATTGACAAAGAGGATATATGTGTCAGAGGTGGAGGGAACGAGAAGTGGGAGACCAAATTGGAGGTGGAAAGATGGAGTGAAAAAGATTTTGAGCGATCGGGGCCTGAACATGCAGGAGGGTGAAAGGCGTGCAAGGAATAGAGTGAATTGGAACGTTGTGGTATACCAGGGTCAACGTGCTGTCAGTGGATTGAACCAGGGCATGTGAGGCGTCTGGGGTAAACCATGGAAAGTTCTGTGGAGCCTGGATGTGGAAAGGGAGCTGTGGTTTCAGTGCATTATTACATGACAGCTAGAGACTGAGTGTGAACAAATGGGGCTTTTGTTGTCTTTCCTAGCGCTACCTCGCACACATGAGGGGGGAGGGGGTTGTTATTCCATGTGTGGCGAGGTAGCGATAGGAATGAATAAAGGCAGACAGTATGAATTATGTACATGTGTTATATATGTATAGGTCTGTGTGTGTATATATATATGTATACGTGTAGATGTATAGTATGTATATTTGCGTGTGTGGACCTGTATGTATATACATGTGTATGTGAGTGGGTTGGGCCATTCTTTCGTCTGTTTCCTTGCGCTGCCTCGCGAACGCAGGAGACAGCGACAAAGCAAAATAAATAAATAAATATAGGTGAAGTTCATAGGTTCAGTATTAAAGTGGATTCAAAGGAAATTAGACTGATATGCAAAATGTCTTTTAAATCAGTGGTTCTCAATAGTTGCTAAAATAACCATTAACTTTACCTCTGTATCTTACGTGATTTGCTTCAGGTTTCTGTGGGTATTACTAGGAAGTTAGCTGATCATAGCCTGCTCATTATAAGTTTGTCGAGTTCAGATGTATGTATTAATTAAGAGTATAAGAAGTCCCAGTATACATTAGTCATGATGGTTAATGTTAGGGATGCAGTGGAGTTACATTGCTTGTTATCTAGAGGACTTATTATCTGTTTTGTACTCACTGTTATCTCTTATAGCTATTTATACTTAAAATATCCTGTAGTTCTGAAAGCAAGATGTAGAAGATTGTGGAAAGTGGTGTTGATCAAACAAAACTGATCAAAAGACCTAACCTTTGTTTATGAAATGTGGATTTGATATTGTAACTCAGCAGCACCTGTTTTTACTCGTTTTGAAAACAACTTTTTGACCTTCTGTCAATCAGTTGCCATTCTTGAACCTCATTAAGCATTTCTCATGGGTGTATGAGAGTTCATGTCTGACTTCCTACCTGTGGTTTTCAAAGCTGAATAAGACTGATAACAGTCTTTCCTAATTTGGGAGTACATGTATTTACAGTTTCTCCCAAAAATGAGTCAGATCTCTTTGAAGTTAATGTGCCCTTGTATAGGCACGAAGCATTGTGTTCCACAAGGATGATGCTTTGCATGTTTCATCATCCATTAAACGTAGCATTCATCAGCATAACGGGCTCATAATATTTACAATGTTATGTATAACACTGTTTCCCAATAGCTTTTGATTAGAACACTGTTGTATGTGTGCGTCCTAAATCTTGGCAAATACAGCTTTTCATAATTTGAAATGAATTCAATGATTATGGTGATGGCTCAGTTTCTGTGCTATTTGCTGATTAGTTTGTTTTATTTTATTTTGTTTTGATTTTGGATTTATCAGTTTTTCCCTCGTTGTTCTTTGGAGCCACTGGATAGCTTATTTGTAACACCTGGTTGAGGCCTAAGTAAGGAGTCACAGGAGAGCTTATTCATACCACTTGCTTGAAGTCTTAAGTAAAGAGTTGAGTTATAGTGGTGAAACCAATCAGTTTTATCGAACCCAAAGCTGGGGAGCCCCATCTCCAGCTCCTAGATGCCTGATCACCAAAATGCATAACCTGTAGGTTATGTAAGATGAATGAAATGTCCATGATCCACTATATTAAGCTATGCTTACAAATATATGTTATTTATTATAGGTAGCTAATGAAGCATTCTAGAAACAGAAATGGAAAATCACCTGGAAAAACAGATTGGTGGGAGCGATAGATGTAAGTAGTAGGCAGCAGCATTAGGTAGAATTAGTAGGTTAGAACATTAGGTAGACACATAAGACATAAGTTTTTAGGAATAACATTAGGTAGGAGCCTCTAGAAACGCTGTGCCAAAGTTACCATCTGACAGTGGTCAGTTCAGGATGGGGCACTAAATACTAAGAAGTGGCACTTGAGTTCACTGGTTATGCAGACTGTTGCTGTGTCCACCCTCATTAGGGAGTTCTCACAAGGAACTGGCATCAGAGATATAAATAGATAGATAAATGAAAAAATCCTAAACTTATCAGTTTTCTTCTGTGACTCAACCCAGACACGAATATCTTACTCTCAGAAGGACACATAGTTGGTATACACAAGTCTACAAGTGTATGAGTTGTTTTATTGTAAGAAAAGGTTCCATAATGTGAAAATCTTGATATAAAAACACCATATGTGATAGGACTTCTTTAATGAATCTATCCTTGCAGTATCCCCTCTTCATTGAAAGCTATCTCACTTTTACCAGTGTTTTATTTTTCATTTATTTTTTTCATACATATTTGCCATAGGGTGGTGGAGGGGGCGAAAATCCTGGGAGCCTTGAAGAATGTGTGGAAGTCGAGAACATTATCTCAGAAAGCAAAAATGGGTATGTTTGAAGGAATAGTGGTTCCAACAATGTTGTATGGTTGCGAGGTGTGGGCTATGGATAGAGTTGTGCGCAGGAGGGTGGATGTGCTGGAAATGAGATGTTTGAGGACAATGTGTGGTGTGAGGTGGTTTGATCGAGTAAGTAATGTAAGGGTAAGAGAGATGTGTGGAAATAAAAAGAGCATGGTTGAGAGAGCAGAAGAGGGTGTTTTGAAATGGTTTGGGCACATGGAGAGAATGAGTGAGGAAAGATTGACCAAGAGGATATATGTGTCAGAGGTGGAGGGAACGAGGAGAAGTGGGAGACCAAATTGGAGGTGGAAAGATGGAGTGAAAAAGATTTTGTGTGATCGGGGCCTGAACATGCAGGAGGGTGAATGGAGGGCAAGGAATAGAGTGAATTGGATCGATATGGTATACTGGGGTTGATGTGCTGTCAGTGGATTGAATCAGGGCATGTGAAGCGTCTGGGGTAAACCATGGAAAGCTGTGTGGGGCCTGGATGTGGAAAGGGAGCTGTGGTTTCGGGCATTATTGCAAGACAGCTAGAAACTGAGTGTGAACGAATGGGGCCTTTGTTGTCTTTTCCTAGTGCTACCTCGCACACATGAGGGGGGAGGGGGATGGTATTCCATGCGTGGCGAGGTGGCGATGGGAATGAATAAAGGCAGACAGTGTGAATTGTGTGCATGGGTATATATGTAAGTGTCTGTGTGTGTATATATATGTGTACATTGAGATGTATATGTATGTATATTTGCGTGTGTGGACGTGTATGTATATACATTGTGTATGGGGGTGGGTTGGGCCATTTCTTTCGTCTGTTTCCTTGCGCTACCTCGCAAACGCGGGAGACAGCGACAAAGCAAAAAAAAATCAATATGATAAAAAATATTTGCCATTTCTTGCATTAGGAAGGTAGCACCAAGAACAGATGACTGAGCCTTGGAGGAAAAAATCCTCACCTCTGTTTCTTCTTATGGAAAAGTAAAACAGGAGGGGAGGATTTACAGCCCCCCACCCCCACCCCTTTTGATCACCTTTTACGACTCGCAGGGAATATGTGGGAGGTAGTTTTTCTCCTCTGTTAAGATATAAAAGATTAAGTTTAGATCACTAGTCATCACTACTTTTGATACTCTGATACATACACACAGTTCTTAAAAGTTCAGAATTTTTGTTCTAGAAAACACATCAGTGACCTTAATTTTACATACTGGTCCTCAGCCAAAATAATTTTGATATCTTTATTGATTAGAGGCTGCATCTAATATCTGTGACTTTCTAGTAATGGATCAAATGATATAGTAACAAGGTTTTTCTGTAAGGATTAGATCACTTGTTTAAGGTCATATAGGAGAATTTAAGATTTTTGTTAGTATTCTGATTTGGTGCAGTAATAAGTAGTTTTGAAGTGCATGCACAAGAATGATGTTTATTAAGGTCTTCCACAGTGTGTTCTTAGTAAATCTTATGAGCATGTTTTCTGTTAGGGATGTAGTTTGATTTGATATTTGTAATGTGATATTGGAGTTAAACCAATAGCAGCATGTAATGTCAGTACAACATCTTGGCTCATGTTACCTTATGCATACCTGAAGTTGGCTTCGCAGGTTTTCTATTCCCCCGTCTCAATCCCCGCCTTATTGTTCCTCTGTTCGGTAAGTCTGGTTGAGGCTGTGGCTCATTCAGTCCATATTGTTTTTAATGGCCATAGGCATTGTATGAATGCTGTAAGACCTTGGATATTTGAGAGGTTTTCTCTTTCTGAGCCTTTTGCACCTCTGTACTTTAATGGTAATTCTTTACATTATCTTCCATGCTTGTAGTGTCAATAAGGAACTATTTTTTAGTGTACGTTGGTAACCATACCTTTTAGAATTTTCTGAGTGTTAATTATGGTATAACGCATCAGTCCCATCAGGACTTCAGAGAGTACAACTCATTGATCTTTGTCTTTCCAAGTACTGTAGTTTGTAATCTTGTGGCCATTAATAGAATTAGAGACACAATTCCAAGGAATGTTGAATTATCCTTTTTTGTCGATGATGTGACCATCATGATAATAGGAAATGATAGGAAAACTCCAGAAGTTGCTGTAACTCAGTTGCAGTCTCCACTTGATGAGATTGCTGATTTGATAGATAACTTTTGTTTTAATTTCTCTGCACAAAAAATGATAGCTACACATTTTCCAAGATGAACTAAAAGATCAACATTTCCTTATGTGTTACCGAAAGGTTTGCTTATTTTATTGAAGAGAAGGCAATATCATTAAATATTTTTTTTCTTTTTTTGGTTTAAGATTAACATGAGCCCCTTATATCAAAAACCTTTAAAATACGGTGACAGTCACACACTATTTTGAGTTTAGTGTCTCTAATCAATGGAAATGATAGGAAAACCTTGCTAAAGTTATATGATTCATCATATAGGTTGAAACTGGACCATATTTTTTCAGTTTTTTCAGAGATATATGTTGTCCACTTATGACATTCTGACAATGATTTACATTGTTCATAATCTCAGTATTAGAATATGCACAGGAGCATTTGGATCTTTTAAAGTCAAAAGTCTGTACAGTTTGCAGAAATGAACAAGCATATAATCAGATAATGTGAAATACAAATTAAATAGAAGCAGTTCATGGTAAGTGAAAGGACATTTGTAATGGGTTTAAGATCAGAGCTAGAGGATGAATGTTATGATGTTAAGGATTCAATTATGGATGTGCGCTAAGAAGTTTACATTGTAATCTTTTACATTTCTCGTCTAATATAGCAACGTCAAAATTGACTTTACATGTTCTCATACGTTTTTCTAGATATTCATCATGGATTTGGGTTCTCACCTTTTTCACTTACTGCTCGTACCATCTCTCACGAAAACCCATTTCTGTCGTGAAGAATGTCCTGAACCAGAACTGCTCAGAATTGACACCCCCAGCTGAAACCAATGATTCTCACTGGTGTGACTGGAAGCCTTTTGGTGAGTTGCTTGCACTTTTTCCTCATTTGGTTCCATGGCCTTTAAAGTAGTTTTATATATCTGATTTTGACTTCCCTTATGGAAGGACTTTATGCACTTTTAAATGTGTTTCTGCTCACCTGCATGTACAGAAGAACACAGGCGAGTAACACAATAATTTTTGTGTAAAGAAATAATAAGGCACTTACCAAAGCTTTTGTTGATGGTACCTGTTGTAGGTGTTCAGTGTTGTAAATGGAAATGGTGAAGAGCTTGTAGATTTATGTGCTGAAAAAGGACTGATGATTGGGAATACCTGGTTTAAAAAGTGAGATATACATAAGTATACTTATGTAAGTAGGAGAGATGGCCAGAGAGCGTTATTGGATTACGTGTTAATTGACAGGCGTGCGAAAGAGAGACTTTTGGATGTTAATGTGCTGAGAGGTGCAACTGGAGGGATGTCTGATCATTATCTTGTGGAGGCTAAGGTGAAGATTTGTATGGGTTTTCAGAAAAGAAGAGTGAATGTTGGGGTGAAGAGGGTGGTGAGAGTAAGTGAGCTTGGGAAGGAGACCTGTGTGAGGAAGTACCAGGAGAGACTGAGTACAGAATGGAAAAAGGTGAGAACAATGGAAGTAAGGGGAGTGGGGGAGGAATGGGATGTATTTAGGGAATCAGTGATGGATTGCGCAAAAGATGCTTGTGGCATGAGAAGAGTGGGAGGTGGGTTGATTAGAAAGGGTAGTGAGTGGTGGGATGAAGAAGTAAGAGTATTAGTGAAAGAGAAGAGAGAGGCATTTGGACGATTTTTGCAGGGAAAAAATGCAATTGAGTGGGAGATGTATAAAAGAAAGAGACAGGAGGTCAAGAGAAAGGTGCAAGAGGTGAAAAAAAGGGCAAATGAGAGTTGGGGTGAGAGAGTATCATTAAATTTTAGGGAGAATAAAAAGATGTTCTGGAAGGAGATAAATAAAGTGCGTAAGACAAGGGAGCGAATGGGAACTTCAGTGAAGGGCGCAAATGGGGAGGTGATAACAAGTAGTGGTGATGTGAGAAGGAGATGGAGTGAGTATTTTGAAGGTTTGTTGAATGTGTTTGATGATAGAGTGGCAGATATAGGGTGTTTTGGTCGAGGTGGTGTGCAAAGTGAGAGGGTTAGGGAAAATGATTTGGTAAACAGAGAAGAGGTAGTAAAAGCTTTGCGGAAGATGAAAGCCGGCAAGGCAGCAGGTTGGGACGGTATTGCAGTGGAATTTATTAAAAAAGGGGGTGACTGTATTGTTGACTGGTTGGTAAGGTTATTTAATGTATGTATGACTCATGGTGAGATGCCTGAGGATTGGCGGAATGCGTGCATAGTGCCATTGTACAAAGGCAAAGGGGATAAGAGTGAGTGCTCAAATTACAGAGGTATAAGTTTGTTGAGTATTCCTGGTAAATTATATGTGAGGGTATTGATTGAGAGGGTGAAGGCATGTACAGAGCATCAGATTGGGGAAGAGCAGTGTGGTTTCAGAAGTGGTAGAGGATGTGTGGATCAGGTGTTTGCTTTGAAGAATGTATGTGAGAAATACTTAGAAAAGCAAATGGATTTGTATGTAGCATTTATGGATCTGGAGAAGGCATATGATAGAGTTGATAGAGATGCTCTGTGGAAGGTATTAAAAATATATGGTGTGGGAGGAAAGTTGTTAGAAGCAGTGAAAAGTTTTTATCGAGGATGTAAGGCATGTGTACGTGTAGGAAGAGAGGAAAGTGATTGGTTCTCAGTGAATGTAGGTTTGCGGCAGGGGTGTGTGATGTCTCCATGGTTGTTTAATTTGTTTATGGATGGGGTTGTTAGGGAGGTGAATGCAAGAGTTTTGGAAAGAGGGGCAAGTATGAAGTCTGTTGGGGATGAGAGAGCTTGGGAAGTGAGTCAGTTGTTGTTCGCTGATGATACAGCGCTGGTGGCTGATTCATGTGAGAAACTGCAGAAGCTGGTGACTGAGTTTGGTAAAGTGTGTGGAAGAAGAAAGTTAAGAGTAAATGTGAATAAGAGCAAGGTTATTAGGTACAGTAGGGTTGAGGGTCGAGTCAATTAGGAGGTGAGTTTGAATGGAGAAAAACTGGAGGAAGTGAAGTGTTTTAGATATCTGGAAGTGGATCTGGCAGCGGATGGAACCATGGAAGCGGAAGTGGATCATAGGGTGGGGGAGGAGGCGAAAATTCTGGGGGCCTTGAAGAATGTGTGGAAGTCGAGAACATCATCTCGGAAAGCAAAAATGGGTATGTTTGAAGGAATAGTGGTTCCAACAATGTTGTATGGTTGCGAGGCGTGGGCTATGGATAGAGTTGTGCGCAGGAGGATGGATGTGCTGGAAATGAGATGTTTGAGGACAATGTGTGGTGTGAGGTGGTTTGATCGAGTGAGTAACGTAAGGGTAAGAGAGATGTGTGGAAATAAAAAGAGCGTGGTTGAGAGAGCAGAAGAGGGTGTTTTGAAGTGGTTTGGGCACATGGAGAGAATGAGTGAGGAAAGATTGACCAAAAGGATATATGTGTCGGAGGTGGAGGGAACGAGGAGAAGAGGGAGACCAAATTGGAGGTGGAAAGATGGAGTGAAAAAGATTTTGTGTGATCGGGGCCTGAACATGCAGGAGGGTGAAAGGAGGGCAAGGAATAGAGTGAATTGGAGCGATATGGTATACCGGGGTTGACGTGCTGTCAGTGGATTGAATCAAGGCATGTGAAGCGTCTGGGGTAAACCATGGAAAGCTGTGTAGGTATGTATATTTGCGTGTGTGGACGTATGTATATACATGTGTATGGGGGGGGTTGGGCCATTTCTTTCGTCTGTTTCCTTGCGCTACCTCACAAATGCGGGAGACAGCGACAAAGTATAATAAATAAATAAATAAATAGATAACCTGTTGTAGGTGTGGGGCTGGAAGTGGTGGTAGAGGTAACTAAAAACTTAGCATTCAGTTAGCAAATTAAATATATATGACTTTTTCATTTCTGTTGTTTCCCCAGATGGAGAAAATTCAGCAACTCTGTTGGGGACCATAGACTCCGCTTTCTTGTTTGCTTATGCTTTTGGCATGTTTATCAGGTAAGGAATCATCATTTTGGTAGAATGAATCTCGAGAGAGACTGAGCACTTGCTTTTATATCTTATTTTAAAATGTATTTATGACATGTTACTAGATATAGATAGATCAGATGTGCTTTTTAGAAGAAGCTTTTGACCTTTTTGCAAGCATATTCTGTTTCCAGGGCTAGTTTCCTAATAATGTCATTTTACCATGAAAAATTTTCATGATCTTTTTCACTGCTTTTTTGCATGTGAAGATTGGCTTATATGACCACTTCGATGTGATTTAGCTTAATGTTTGGTAAATCGATATTCATAATGCAGTAATACCATTCTGACACTTATATCCTCTTTGTCAGCCTATCCACACTCATTCTCTCTATATGTCCAAACTGTTTAATCACACCCTACCTCTTCTGCTTTATTACTGTGTCTTTCTTATTGTGTCTTACTCGATCATCCTTCACACACTGCTTATTCTCAGACATTTCATTTCCACTATATTTACCCTCTTCTTTAGTCTCATCTAGAGCCCATGCCTCGCATACATGCATCACTATTGGGATTACTGTACCTTCCAACATGCCCATCTTTGCCCTCCTAGAGTGTGACCTCACTTTCCACACATTCTTCACTACTCCCAGGATCCATGCCTCTTCACCCTCCTTATGACTCACTTCACCTCCCATGGTTCCATTTGCTGCCATGTCCACTGCCATGTATCTAAAGCACTTAACTTTTTACAAGTTTTCTCTGTTCAAACTCACAACCCAACTAACCTGTTTCTCTCCAGTGCTAAACCTAAAATCCTTGATTTTATTCACATTTATTCTCAACCTTCTTGCTCCACATACTTTACCAGTCTCAGACACCACTTTCTGCAGTTTCTTACTTGAATCCACCTCCATCTATCTTTCATCAGCAAACAAAAAAATGACTCACCTCCCAGGCCTCCACACCCACCAGACTGCATAACTTCCCCTCTCTCAAAGATCTTTGCATTCATCTCCTCACCACACCTTCCATGAACAGATTAGACAGCCATGTGACATCACACACCCCTGCCACAGACTCACCTTCACCTGGAACCACCCACCCTCTTTTCTACCTACAGGCACACATACCTTACTCTCTCGATAAAAACTCCTAATAGCATTTCTCCCATATCATAAATTCATAACATCTTCCAAAAAACATCTTTGTCAATCCTCTCAGAGCAACATACTAATTGTAGTGCACGCCTCCTCCATATCTAAGTTGGGGGCCATACTGTTTGTTTTGTTTCGACTATCTATGTGTATCTCTAACACCCTTTCCCTCAGGGAACTCCCATCAAAGAGGTGGCCACAGCAAAAGAGTCTCCACTAATCCCTGTCCTCACATGTCTCCCTTGCTTGCATACACTATTCCATGCATTCTTCCACCATTTCTCTCCCTGTAGTATTCTTCCATTCTGTTTCCCATTAACTGTTGATGGCATATAGTTGGGGATGTTGATTTGCCCAAATGGTATCAAAATTTTATGTATATCCAATTAAGGTCCAGTATACCTCTCCAAAGCAACAAATTGACAGCTGAATAATTCTACTCGTGTGACTGAGTTTAAAACTATTCTTCTTATATTGAGTCTCCAGAAACAAGTTTCCAGGGGAAACTGCCAGTAAAAGTGCCTCTGTGACACCACCTAGACCTTTCTCATGAATCTTTCTTTGGAGGATATTGTGATAAAGGGTCTTCAGAATTTTTTTTCACCATCGTATGTGATATATATACAATATCTGTAATTAGACTTTGTGGGTATTCCCTGTACAGCTCTAAGGACTCCTCCTACTAAATAGAAGGTTTTCTTGTCCTTCCTCAACTCACCAAGAGAAGAGAAATTTAGCTTTTAGATTTTTGGAAAACCTTTCTTTCTTGGAGGCAGTGGCCGTGAGTAACTTTTGTTTTTCCTGCCCTGCCCAGCCTTCCCCTCATTTTTAGAAAAGCTGTGGATTCAATGAGGTTGATCTGGCTAGGAGGACAGATGCTGTCTGGTAGTAGGTACTCATTGGCTGAGGCAGCTTGAATCGACTAAATGGCCTTGGTAGTTTGTTACAGGAAGGGTATTGAAATCATGTATTGCTTTAATTACTAGGGGCTCTGATGAATTGCACCAAACTGTAATGCAGTTTACTCGCCAAGGTTGTATCTCTTTTTCCTGCAGACACCACCTCAGAGAAAAAAGATTTTTCACACTTCAAAACTTTTTTTTTCATAAGTATGATGGTATAATAACGACTGAATGTTACATCAGGTTTGCACATGGATATGTGGGTGATAATTGACTGTTGATGGCAGATAGTTGGAGATGTTGATTTGTTTGAATGGTTTCTAAATTCTCTACAACCAATTCAGGTCCAGTATACATTTCCAGGGATGGATAGTCATCTGTTATTATGATCAGAGCAATCATCTTTGAAAATAATGTATGTAATCTAATCTTAGTGTCTTTGATATATTTTAGCATTTACAAATACGTCATGTTTTCAACCAACAGTGGGATTGTGGCAGAGAGGATTGACCTACGCTACTTTCTGTCAGTGGGCATGATACTTTTCTGGTGCTTTCTGCTGCATGTTTGGTCTTGGATACACTTTATCCATCCACCAGTTGTGGTTCTATGTACTAGCACAGGTAAAAAGTTCAGCTTTTGTTAGTTTTCTTCATATGCAGTTTGACTATGAATGAAATTCACCCAGTAGGCAGTCCACACAAGAAAGAAATTAGGTATTTGTGGTTATAATCAGTTAATCATTATTGTTGGTTTCATAACCAATTAATTACAATTGTGTTCAATGAAGCTAATATACAACTTGTTGATTTACATTTAGACAGACAAATTCCATTTTCTTTCTTGGTCTGGCAGCCAGTGTACAGCAGCACCTTTATTAACATCAAAGATTTTGGTTGGAAATATTTTTTTTTATTTCTATTTTCTTGCTGTTTTAATAACTCACCTTAAATAATGGTGGATACCCAAAATTTTGGCTTTTCAGTAAGCTGTAATTACGGAGCAAAAAAAAAAAAGAAAGGGAATATGCATATTGTCATGAAATTGCCCTCTTTACATTAACAGATGATTGGTGCTTTCTTTTTTGAGTTCCAAAATCATGATAAGAGAGGTTGTATGCATTCCTGATCTTCTCGTTTCTGCACCAATCCCTAACCATTGTCTGGCCAAAGCTTTAGTTTTTTGGTACTCTTATAACTGATTCACATCTCGCGGGCATCAATCTCTGCTTTAAGGGTTACACTCAAGTTTTCCATCCCTTAAAGGTTGCCAAAATTACTTTACCCATAGTTGACATGATATGTACTTGCCACTGTAACAAGAATATTATTAAAGTCAGTGATATGTCCAAATCATTTGAATCTGAATTAATGCTGACTGCTATATACTTTTATGTCTTGATTTGCAGAGACACAGTCTAAGGGGAAAAGATATTAAAACGTCAAGTACACCCTGATAGCAAGAGACTGTAGTCTTCTGTTTTGAGATGGGTGTGTTTGCAAGGTATTCATGGGTTACCACATATTTACAGATTAATTACTAAAGATGAGCTAATGCACTGCTATACTAAGGGACTTTGAGTTATGTTGACAGTAATAAATGTGATGAGTTTGAAGTTTTATAGACAATGATAAGTGTGATAATTATGAAGACAGTTAATCATGTGTAAGGTTTACCAGATTTCCTGATAATTGTAGTCACTTATGTTAGAATAACTTACATTTTTCACTGCAAGGAGGACTGATAAAGGTTATTATATTTATATATTTATTTTGCTTTGTCACTGTCTCCCGCGTTAGCAAGGTAGCGCAAGGAAACGGATGAAAGAATGGCCCAACCCACCCACATACACATGTATATACATACACGTCCACACACGCAAGTATACATACATGTACATCTCAACGTATACATATATATACACACACAGACATATACATATATACACATGTACATAATTCATACTGTCTGGCTATATTCATTCCCATCGCCACCTCGCCACACATGAAATAACAACCCCCTCCCCCCTCATGTGTGCGAGGTAGCGCTAAGAAAAGACAACAAAGGCCCCATTCGTTCACACTCAGTCTCTAGCTGTCATGTACTAATGCACCGAAACCACAGCTCCCTTTCCACATCCAGGCCCCACACAACTTTCCATGGTTTACCCCAGACGCTTCAGATAGATAGATAGATAGATAGATAGATAGTTTATTGACCACAACAAGATAAGATTGACATTAAGCATACATAAATACAATTAAACGTTAAATCTAAAGTAACAATAATTACTGAATAATCACATGCCCTGGTTTGATCCATTGACAGCACGTCAACCCCGGTATACCACGTCGTTCCAATTCACTCTATTCCTTGCACGCCTTTCACCCTCCTGCATGTTCAGGCCCTGATCACTCAAAATTTTTTTCACTCCATCTTTCCACCTCCAGTTTGGTCTCCCACTTCTCGTTCCCTCCACCTCTGACACATATATCATCTTGGTCAATCTTTCCTCACTCATTCTCTCCATGTAACCAAACCATTTCAAAACACCCTCTTCTGCTCTCTCAACCACACTCTTTTTATTACCACACATCTCTCTTACCCTGTTATTACTTACTCAATCAAACCACCTCACACCACATATTGTCCTCAAACATCTCTTTTCCAGCACATCCACCCTCCTGCGCACAACTCTATCCATAGCCCACGCCTTGCAACCATACAACATTGTTGGAACCACTATTCCTTCAAACATACCCATTTTTGCTTTCGGAGATAATGTTCTCGACTTCCAAACATTCTTCAAGGCTCCCAGAATTTTTGCCCCCTCCCCCACCCTATGATTCACTTCCACTTCCATGGTTCCATCTGCTGCCAAATGCACTCCCAGATATCTAAAACACTTCACTTCCTCCAGTTTTTCTCCATTCAAACTTACCTCCTAATTGACTTGACCCTTAACCCTACTGTACCTAATAACCTTGCTGTTATTCACATTTACTCTGAACTTTCTTCTTTCACACACTTCACCAAACTCAGTCATCAGCTTCTGCAGTTTCTCACATGAATCAGCCTCCAGCGCTGTATCATCAGCGAACGACAACTGACTCACTTCCCAAGCTCTCTCATCCCCAACAGACTGCATACTTGCCCCTCTTTCCAAAACTCTTGCATTCACCTCCCTAACAACCTCATCCATAAACAAATTAAACAACCATGGAGACATCACACACCCCTGCCGCAAACCTACATTCACGGAGAACCAATCACTTTCCTCTTTCCTACACGTACACATACCTTACATCCTCGATAAAAACTTTTCACTGCTTCTAACAACTTGCCTCTCACACCATATATTCTTAATACCTTCCACAGAGCATCTCTATCAACTCTTATCATATGCCTTCTCCAGATCCATAAATGCTACATACAAATCTATTTGCTTTTCTAAGTATTTCTCACATACATTCCTCAAAGCAAACACCTCATCCACACATCCTCTACCACTTCTGAAACCACACTGCTCTTTCCCAATCTTATGCTCTGTACATGCCTTCACCCTCTCAATCAATTCCCTCCCATATAATTTACCAGGAATACTCAACAAACTTATACCTCTGTAATTTGAGCACTCACCTTTGTCCCCTTTGCCTTTGTACAATGGCACTATGCAAGCATTCTGCCAATCCTCAGGCACCTCACTATGAATCATACATACATTGAATAACCTTAACAACTAGTCAACAATACAGTCACCCCCTTTTTTTATAAATTCCACTGCAATACCATCCAAACCCGCTGCCTTGCCGGCTTTCATCTTCCGCAAAGCTTTTACTGCCTCTTCTCTGTTTACCAAATCATTTTCCCTAACCCTCTCACTTTGCACACCACCTCGACCAAAACACCCTATATCTGCCACTCTCTCATCAAACACATTCAACAAACCTTCAAAATACTCACTCCATCTCCTTCTCACATCACCACTACTTGCTATCACCTCCCCATTAGCCCCCTTCACTGAAGTTCCCATTTGTTCCCTTGTCTTACACTCTTTATTTGCCTCCTTCCAAAACATCTTTCTATTCTCCCTAAAATTTAATGACACTCTCTCACCCCATCTCTCATTTGCCCTCTTTTTCACCTCTTGCACCTTTCTCTTGACCTCCTGCCTCTTTCTTATATACATCTCCCACTCATTTGCATTATTTCCCTGCAAAAATCGTCCAAATGCCTCTCTCTTCTCTCTCACTAATAATCTTACTTCTTCATCCCACCACTCACTACCCTTTCTAATCTGCCCACCTCCCATGCTTCTCATGCCACAAGCATCTTTTGCGCAATGCATCACTGCTTCCCTAAATGCATCCCATTCCTTCCCCACTCCCCTTACCTCCTTTGTTCTCACCTTTTTCCTTTCTGTACTCAGTCTCTCCTGGTACTTCCTCACACAAGTCTCCTTCCCAAGCTCACTTACTCTCACCACTCTCTTCACCCCAACATTCTCTCTTTTTTTCTGAAAACCTTTATTAATCTTCACCTTCGCTTCCACAAGATAATGATCAGGCATCCCTCCAGTTGCACTTCTCAGCACATTAACATCCAAAAGTCTCTCTTTTGCGCGCCTATCAATTAACACGTAATCCAATAACGCTCTCTGTCCATATCTCCTACTTACATACGTATACTTATGTATCTCTCTCTTTTTAAACCAGGTATTCCCAATCACCAGTCCTTTTTCAGCACATAAATCTACAAGCTCTTCACCTTTTCCATTTACAACACTGAACACCCCATGTATACCAATTATTCCCTCAACTGCCACATTACTCACCTTTGCATTCAAATCACCCATCACTATAACTCAGTCTCGTGCATCAAAACCACTAACACATTCATTCAGCTGCTCCCAAAACACTTGCCTCTCATGATCTTTCTTCTCATGCCCAGGTGCATATGCACCAATAATCACCCATCTCTCTTAATCAACTTTCAGTTTTACCCATATCAATCTAGAGTTTATTTTCTTACACTCTATCACATACTCCCACCACTCGTGTTTCAGTAATAGTGCTACTCCTTCCCTTGCTCTTGTCCTCTCACTAACCCCTGACTTTACTCCCAAGACATTCCCAAACCACTCTTCCCCTTTACCCTTAAGCTTCGTTTCACTCAGAGCTAATACATCCAGGCTCCTTTCCTCCAACATACTACCTATCTCTCCTTTTTTCTCATCTTGGTTACATCCACACACATGTAGACACCCCAATCTGAGCCTTGGAGGAGGATGAGCACTTCCCGCATGACTCCTTCTTCTGTTTCCCCTTTTAGAGAATTAAAATACAAGGAGGGGAGGGTTTCTATCCCCCCTGATAAAGGTATTGACATCATTACAGGATCCCCTCAGGACAGAGAAGCATTAGTATTGAATTTTGAAGATGAAGTTGTAAGATGCTAATTTGATTATGGAAAAAGTTCCAATATGATGAAGCTTTTCATTAATATCTGGCTGATTTGGTAATCCAGAATTACTTGTAAACCACCACTTATGGCTAGTATTTTTTGTATCTGCTATGTTTTCATGTATGGTCACCAGTAGATAACTAGGCTTTTTCTGCTTAAACTATGTTTGGTGTTTCGATTGTATTTGAAAAGATTCATTTGTCTTTATTTAATAGTTTCAAGTTTTACACAAGATCTTTGGAAAAACAGTCATATTTGATTGTGAATCTTTTTTAAGGTAAACATTCAATTCTGAATCATCTTAAACTTTAACATGTTGGTAGAGAAGGTGTATCTATGGAGGGAAGTTGGATGGTGTAAAATTCTCCTTTTGATATACCTGTATTTTTTCTTATTTGGGGGAGGAGTATCCTGCAATAGGGAGTGATCATGGTATTCCAGTCAGCATCCTATGCTCTCAAGTTACTGACAAGCACACCAGCTCTTGTTCATAGATTGAATGAAATTATGGAGAATGCAGTAACTGAATATTTCATGTGGATTTAGATTTCAGAAATATAACATTTCCTAACATCCTCATTTGTCAGTAAAGTATGAAATCATACTTCTGCTTCTTTACAGGTTCTTAGTGGAATCTGCCAAACCACAGGATGGCCAGGTGTTGTAGCAGCATTAGGAAATTGGTTTGGAAAAAGTAAACGAGGTAAGTGATCAAAAATATGCTACATTCATCTGCCTTGCTCTATGAGATGAACAATTGATTAACAACATTACATGCCTGATTTGAACTGCAAGATGGTTTATTTGCTTGCAGTTTCTAGTTGGGATATTTATTACAGAACATGACTGACTGTTTTAATACCTTAACCCTTTGGTTGCAGAATTAATTTCCAGGTGATTCCCAAGGAGTGTAAGTTCCCAAGTAAGATACAAAAACAGTAATTGGTCATTTTTATTACTTCTTTTTTTATCAAGGTAATGCCATAAAGTTTTTGTATCTAGTATTGCTGTTTCTTAAATACTTAAAAGAAAAAACTGAGGGCAGGGGGATAGAGATAGGAAAAGGAAATCTATGGATAATGCTTGCAGGATGGTATAAACTTAGTAAAACAAAAAAGCTTCCTCCTTACACATTGTAGTGAAAGGATTGTGAAGGGCCTGAAAAAAAATTTAATCGCCTTACTTAAAAGGACACCAAGCAGCACTGCATTGCCAACTCGTATCGTTAAGAACATTGTATGATGTCATCATTATACGTATATTGATATATATGCATTGTAGTACACCTTATACACTCATGCTGATGGATGAGCAGTAAAGGATGTGTGAAAGATTAAAGTGCTGGATTTAAAGGGATGATAAGCAGTCCTGCATTGCTAACTCATAAACTCTCATCAAAAGCATATCATCATTATTTTATCTTTATTTATGCTTTATAATGCATAACACACTTACTCTGCATATCTTGTATAATGCCCGGAAGTTACCTAAAGATAATGAAAACAAAGTAAAGAGAGAAGAGGGATAAGTGAATCACTACATGGATGGCAGCAGTTAGTTGACACAGTCATTGTTTGTGCGTGGGGTTTTAACCAGTATATCATGGAACTCTTGGGCCATTTTCTGGATGGGCGAGAGTCAGTGAACTGTATTAGACTTTTTTTTTTGTTCCCAGTTGTGGGCTGTAGCCATAATTCATGGTGAGAAGAAATGTGGTGAATTACCACTTGTAATTCGTGGCCAAAGGGTTGCTTTGCAGTGTTCTTTCTTGCATTAGTATGTTAACATATAAGGTGAATTGTGAAACATGGTATACTTTGTTAGTGGTATTTTGGAAACAGGAAAATTTTTTGTGATAATTGCAAATGGTTTATTCTGCCCATCTGTATTGCATTCATGTGGATTTTTCATGTTTTATACTTGATTGCCGTTTCCCTCATTAACGAGGTAGTGCCAGGAACAGACAAATAAAGGCCACATTTGTTCACATCCGTTCTCTATTTGTTTGTGTAATGCACTGAAACTATAGCTCCCTATCTACATCCAGGCCCCACAGACCTTTCCATGATTTACAGCAACTGCTTCACATGCCCTGTTTCAGTTCTTTGACAGCATGTCGACCCCTGCATATCACTTCTTTGTAATTCACTCTCTCCAATGCATGCCTTTTGCCCTCCAGCGTGTGTGTGCAGGCCTTGATCATTCAGAATCTTTTTTATTCCTTCTCCCCATCTCCAATTTGGTCTCCCCCTTCTTGTCCCTTTCATTTCTGACTTATATATCCTCTTTGTTAATCTCTCCTCACTTATTTTCTCTTGCTTTCCAAACCATTTCAGCACACCCCTTTAGCTCTCTTAACCACAGTTTTTATAACCATACTTCTCTTTTACCCTTTTATTACTTAGTTGATCAAACCACCTCACACCACATATTGTCATCATACATTTCATTTCCAATACAGCCACTGTCCTCTGCAGTTCACCTATAGCCGTGTTGGGACCACTTAACCTTCAAACATTCTTCAGTGCTCCTAGAACCTTCTCCCCCTCACCCACTTCCACTGGTGAGATGGGCCAGAAGGCAAGGGTGGGCTGGGCCAGAAAGGGAGAGTGGGATGAGTCTGAATGTGAAGGTAGGCTGGGTGTGAATTCATGGGTAGGATTGGTCCTTCCATGTTCCCCTTCGCCACCATATCCACTCCCTGATATCTTAAAACATTTCACTTCCAGTTTTTCTCCATCTATACTCACACCCAACTAAACCTAGTAACCTTGCTTTTATTCACATTTACCCTTATTTCCTCCATTCACACACACTTCCAAGCTCAGTCATCAACTGCAGTTTCTCACTCAGATCTGTCTCTGGTGCTGTCTCATCAGCAAACAGTACTTGACTCACTTCCCAAGCTCTCTTATCTCCCATCTCCGACAGATTGCATCCTCACGTTTCTGCATTTATCTACCTTCCCACCACATCCATAAACAAATCAAAAGCCATGGTGACATCACACACCCCTAATGCAGACTAACCTTCATTTGGAACCACTCAGTTATCTTTATCCAGGAAGCCCTTTCCTCGTATTAAAGAATATGGCATCATTAATTTTTTTGTAATAACTGTCATAGAAACTTTTGTGAGGTTACTTACATTGTAACTCATTTTGTTATTGGCAGTGGGGAGGGGAAGGGGAGATGAATATGCAAAGGATATTTGGATTGTAAGATCTTTCTAAGAACTGCATTTTTAGATTTAGTCAAAGAAGTGAATCGTGAGTAACAGTAAGGAAGCTGTTGTGAAAATTTTCCCTTTTGACATCTGTATTTGTCAGATATGGTAATGATATCATGATTGATTAGGGGGGAAAATTTTGAGAAAACATAAAGAGCTTATTTGTAGAGCTCAGGAATTGCTTCTGATGATGTTAGTGAATGAAAAGGACACAAGGATATATTGTCATTATTATTATGTAACCTCAGGACCTCCTTCTCCAATAACTATTGCAGCTTCAAGGCTGTGTGTGAGTAGGTAATTCCATGAAAGATTGTGTACTTTTTTGTATATGAGTTGTACTGGAGATTGGGGATTGACCATATAACTTGTTCTAAAGAAAAAGGCATTTAGCTACATATACCGTATTTAACACTTTAAGGAATTTAGCCGTGGTAACTAATGTAGATACACAAGACCGAATCATAGGAGTAAGATGTTTGTTTATATTCCAGGCTTGATCTTCGGTATTTGGAACTCTCATACCTCAGTTGGTAACATCCTTGGTACTCTGATTGCTGCAGCATTTGTAACAAACAACTGGGCTTTCTCATTTATTGTTCCTGGCATGATTATTGCATCTGTCGGGGTTGTGGTTCTTTTCTTCTTGATTCCTGAGCCAATGATGGTTGGCCTGCCGAACCCTAATTTGAAGAAAGAGGTAGGTTGTAATATATTGGAATATACTTGTAAGTATGAGTTGCATTTTGAGTTCATTGTGTGAATGGGAATTTTGTGGAAAATAAAGGTACTTTATATGTCTTATTGCATATTAAGATTGTATAGATACAGCTGTGTCAATGTTGAGTCATTCTCCTATATTAAATCATAAAACTCTAACTTCAAACTTTAACAGATTTTGTTATATTTCAGTTTTAAAACAAAAAGTTTTTTGGGCAAAAAAATACTTACAATTTTTGGTATTTTTTGAAGGGGAATAGGTTTGCTTGATAACCTCAGTATAAGGACTATTTTTCATGCTGGTTTTGAATCTGGGGTTGAAATATCATTTGGGAGTCTTTAAAAGGCCTCTTAAGTAATTAAATTAATTGGTTATTTTTTAGAATATTCTTTGATTGTTCACTTCATATTGAATGGGTATCTTTTGGCTTGGGGAAGCATTATGAGGTATTTTCCAATATTATTTCAAGTTCAGAAGCATTGGATTATATTATGTTTCAAAACAAAGTTTTTTTTGGGCTATGAAATACCATGAACAGTTGCCCGCAATTTTCCATAATTTTCGGAGGGTTATAGGTTTCCGTGATAACCTCACTGTATGGACTATCTTTCCATGCTGGATATGAATCTGGGGTTTGAAATATTGTTCATGGGCCATTAAAGCCAGTAATGGAGTATTTAAAGATTAATGTCAGTATTCGCCTTTTATTTATTTGGTATCTCTCAACCTGAAGTATTATGAGATATTTTCCATGATTATTTAGAGTACAGAGGCTTTTTATTATATTTTGGTTTTTATACAAAAAGTCTTTTGGGCTAGGAAATGCTCAGAACTAATACAATGCCTGCCATTTTTAGTAATTTTTTTATGATAAATAGATTTGCTTTATAACCTCCATATAAGGACTATTTTTCATATTGAATATGAATCTGGGGTTGAAATGTTTTTGGGTGTCATTAAGTACAGAAGCGTTTTGTTATTATTATCTTGAAATTTCAGTTTCAAAACAAAAAATTATTGGGTCAAAATATATCCAGCAGTTTTTCGTATTTTATAAAGGTAATTGATTTTCTTAATAACCTCATTATAAGGACTATTTTTCATGCTGAATTCGTATCTGGGATTGAAATATTGTTTTACGGCCATTAAGGCACATAATGAAGTATTTAAAATTCTCGTGATCATTCACTTCATATTTAGTAGATATCCCTTGGTTTGAGGAAGCATTGTGAGATATTTTCCATTATTATTTAGAGTACAGAAGGTTTTCATTGTATATTTCAGTTTTAAAACAAAGGTTTTTTGCCCTTAAGAAACTGGGAGTCTTGTTTAGTTGTGGATATTTCTTTTCTTCTGAACTGTTGCCATATTTATACAAAGGATTGATTTGTCCTTGTATGGAGTACTGCTCTCACATCTGGGGCAGTTCTAGCTCTGCATCCTTACTTGACAGAGTTTAGTCGAAAGTGGTTAGACTTATAAACTCTCCCAGGTTAACTTCAAAACTTGACCCTCTTTCCGTACGCTGCAGTGCTAGATCACTTTCCCTCTTCTGTAGGTATTACTTTGGATTTTGCTCTCAAGTGTTGGCCTTTTGTGCCTCCACCATTAGCTAAACCAGGCAATATGGCAAGCTGCTTCAGCACCATTACTGTGTGGCCAGTGGCTACTCAAATGTGGGCCGTCTTTCCCAATAACTTTGACCTGGCACATTGTAAAAGGCAGGTTTTTCACTTCCTCTAATTTTGTAAATACTTTCCTTTGTCCCCTCTTTTCCCCTTTCATAATCTTTTTCTATATTTCAATAAAGGCATGGCCTTGATTTGGACTTGTAAATACTTTTCTTTGTCCCCTCTTTTTCCCTTTCATAATCCTTTTCTATATTTCAATAAAGGCATGGCCTTGATTTGGACTTTTGTCCATTACTTGGACTTTAAGCATGAAAGATAAATCAATACGTCACTATGAAAATTTAACTTACCTTTCTAAAAACTTAACATACCTTTCCTAGAAGCAAAGTTTTTTGTAATTCTAAGTATGCTATTCTAGTTACACTTTGAGCCTCATGAGCCTCACACCAGCTGTTATTTGAATATCAACAAACATGATAATGTCCCATTTATACCATCCCATGCACACCAGTAGGTTCTGCTTCCTTCATAGCCTTTTTCATTGGTCAAACATCCATTCATGGCAGTGCCTTACCATCTCACAATCAGCCATTTTATGATGTTTCAAGCTGCAGTCCACATTGATATAGGTATACCTCTGTTAATTCTTGGGTGTTAAGGAGCTTAGGCTTACATTTACTTCACATTTTCCTTGATATTCATAACCATCAGCACTCTTACCTTGATCAGTATCATAGAATGAAATAAATGTTTAAAATTGCACACTGCGACTCCTCCTTATTTTCTAAACTCTGCACTAGCATTGCAAACAAGGTCATTGAACATCCAAAGCTAGTTTCATTGCATAGCTAAACTGATAGATTACCAAAGAAAGAATTGTACCCACACATCTCTTCCATGCTGTAGAAGCTGGCTAAGTGGGGCAGGCAATAAGGTATCATATTGTTCTAAAAGTAGGAACAGAAAAATGGGCCAAGTAAAGATTTTTTTCCTCTCAAGTTCAGTCTTCTGTGCCAGATTCTCCCTCACTTAGATGGGAAAGGATGAGCAAGTAAAAAGAAAGTCATAAACAAGCCAACCCAAAGAAATTTCCAAAATTACAGTAAGGGTGAAATAAGCAGTGATGTAAGTGTATCTTACAGAAGTGCTGAGAAGACTAGATACAGAAACCATTACAACCTTGAATATATGAAGTATTATTGATGGGTATATTTCACAGTGAAATGGTATGTTTAGAGATAGTGTAAAAAACAGTGATGAGTAAATGGGTGATGCCAAGCTTGTAAGCATAAACTTTGTCACCTTCATGATCAGCAGAAAGTATCAGACTGGAAGCAAAGTAGGAACACAAAATTGTGATGATAAAAGTGGACAAGAACAGCAGCGTCGAAATGCATTGTTGGATATTATTGTTAATATGGAGTTAGATACCATAAACAAAGGTATACTGGATGTTTTTGAATTTAGTTGCACATTTACAAAGGACTAGGGTGTAATTTTCACACTCATAAGGTGTTGTTATACATTTGCCACTTCCCTATCACCCAAACTTACTGCCCTTGTCAATAGAAGCATGTGATAGGTAGTCCCTTGCTTCTAAAAGGAAATGAACACAGGAGAAAGTTGTCTCATAAATGTGAAATTTATTCATTACTTTTCCACCCATCCATTCCCATTTTTTATAAAAGCAGTTGAGCCTTTAGCTGAGAATAATGTGAGCACTATTGATTACTGTGTATACGTTAGGGTAGAGAGTTTTACATTCATATTGCCCTGTCTCTTAACCTTTTATACATGTATCATGCCTTTACTCTTATGTATGTACACACAAACATGCACATTTCAGCCCAAGCTAGGTGGCCATTCATCAGCCATCCCCAGGGAGAGAATAAACACCTGGGCTGGGTGTAGGCCAACTGCTATGCTCAGGATCTGAACCCATGCAGGTGCAACCTGAGGCTGCCCTGTGCTGTCTCAAGGACTCATGGTTAATAATGCTAACCACAACACCTTGGAGACTTATATCTGATGCTTGTTGGCAGTCTCATCTGGAGGGAATTTGGGGGGGTATTTACAGACACAACTTTCTCTTTTTCAAAATGGATATCACCTTTTTGTTTCTTGAGTCGATTGTCTGGTGAACTATTTTATGATCTGTTTGTAGTTCCACAACAGTGTAGATGATAAAAGAACTTTGATTAAAAAGTATAGTATTTTAGTATCTTTTAGGAAGCTAAGGTATTCTGATGCAGTTTTGTAGCTCCTTAAGAATTGGTGCGAATATTTCTCTGATAGATATGTTAAGGGTGTTTGGACTTGAAAAGTAGTAATTTTATATGTCTGTGACTTCACAAAGGTTCATATGCTAATTGATACTTGTGATGGTCATAGAAAACTCACAGATTCATAAGTAATTGAAGACATGGCTGTATCTATGGGAGCTAAGAAATTTTAGCATAAATTTCGTAACTTCTTAACCCTTTCCATGCAGCATTGAGCACAACCACCTTACCATGAGGGAACTGGTATGATGCATTCTTCCCTCTTTGTGACTTTGGGAATCATGGTCTGAATTTTAAGGCAAAATTTTCACTTCCTCCAAAATTTGTTAATACTTTCCCTTGTCTCCTCTTTTTCTCATTCATAATGCTTTTCGTATTCCAATTAAGGCTTGGCCTTTATATGTAGTATAGGATACATCTAAGTTCTGAATTGCTTGTGAAATGATGAATCCATCTTTTCCGTGACAAGTGGCCATGATGGGCATGTGTACAGGAGACAAGGCTGTGATCCATTTGACCCCATGTACATTGCAAGCACTGTGAAGTTCCCTACTTCACATATGGTATGGAATTGTTCCCATTATTATGGTGTTAAGGACTTGGTAGTGTTGCTAAAGAATGAAATTATGAACAGATGTAATTACCTTGAGTGACTGTGTGACCATCTTCCAGGTTCATTTGAATGATGTAAGGCTGAAGCGTTCATGCAGGATTAGTCTCCCTGTCACACTGCCATACCAATCAATGATTGGTTTAAGGACTGTTCAGTGGAGTAGTAACTGGCCTGGGAATTCACCGGATTTGAATCCAACAGGAAACTTGTGGGCACTTATGAAAATGAAATTATGTAACAGAGATACTTTGTCGCTTTGTAAGCTGGAGGAGACCATTCATGAAATGTGGGCAAAGATGGGCCCTAAATAGCTTCAGAACCTTGCTGATTCAGTTCCTGGTCATTTCAAGGAGTTTATAAAGAGGAAAGCAAAACCAGTAAAGTACTAGTTGCTACCATTGGTTTTGGTGCATTATACATGACAACTAGAGAGTAAATTTGAGAAAATTTGGCCATTTCTTCATCTGTTGCTGTTGTTATATTGCTAATGCAAAAATGACAAAACACCTGACAAAAGATACATGTGTGTGTGTGTGTGTGTGTTTATTTTTTTCTTCTGTATGGGGAGGAAGTTTTATACTCGTGGGGCCCCATCTCTTGAACAGTCTCCTCTATTTTACAGCTTGGTAAGTTTGTATATGCTGTCTGCATTAACCACGTCCTCATTCTTTAAAATCCATTCATCCACCACAGTTATATTATAAAAGTACTTCTTTACATCCTTTTTAACAAGTTTGTTGCTCTATCCGTACATCTCTTGAAGAACTCTTCACTGTCAACACCATCAGTCTCTGTGTTTGGTATTTCATGGCCTTTCGCAACTGAGGTCATCTTAGCAACAATAGTAGTACAATCATAAAGGTTCATAGTTTAAAATATTCACCTTTGGGATTTGCTTGGAAATGTGAAGTGTATGAAAGTCAGATCCCATGTGGAAACTTGATAGAGGAAATGTGGCTCTTGTACAGAAAGGGTTAAGAATTTTTAATTTTTTTTCTTTTATGCTTATTTTAAGGCTATTTTGTTGTACGTGTTTATTAAAGATACATCTACATTGGAATCTCACTGTTTCACCTTGAAGGGGGTGTACAGAATTTAAGGAACTGTTTCCCTTTTCCTTTATGATTTTGAATTTTCAGCTGTTCATATTATGTTTGTTTAAGACACTTTTTTTTTTTAGCCATCTCATTTCTCTGTGCCATCTTTGCCTTATATATTAGCCAAACAAAAACACAAGACTTCAGTGGTGGTTGTGAGCCATTTGTTAAGTGTCAAGCATTTTAAACATACAGAAATGTCTGGGGAGATATTATGTGTGCCAGCATACCGTGAGGGCAGATATAGATGTACATTGTAGAGGTGAGTATGTAAGGTATGCAGAAGAAAGGATACCATATTCAAGTGTTTATTACTTCTGTATAGAGCACTCGTACAAAGAAAAAAATCACAGCCCCTTCTTAATTCCAATATTGATTTGGAAGGCCACTGTGGCCGTATCCTGTCCATCCTTACTCTTTCTTTAGAATACATTTAGAGTTCTCCAATGATGACCATCACCTTAGTTATAATTTTCACAGATGACTAGGAAAATCCCACTCATCATACAAGTTCAGTTTTTTAATTCAATGTTCATATAATTTTTTTTATTTTTATCTTTTTCATATGAGATTCCTACTTCTGCAGATAATTATTCTACCAGACAGTGAGATTCTACTGTGTTGTATGTGTATACTTGTCTCTGTGTGGAGTGCTTTATTTGTTTGTTATTACTGGTAAGTCAGAGAGAGAATAATGATGTCATTCATAATATCAAGAGCTCTTTATTGAAATATTTTGGTAAAGGGTATAATAAGATTTCCTCCACTTAGAGCTTTACTACCTACTGATTCAGTGGCTTTCTTCAAGTTGATGTGTCCTCAACTATTGCATACATTTATGAATATTATGTTTTGAATGTTATTTGTACGCAATCTATGTAATTGAATACATATGAAGTAGTGACAGATTTTACTCGCCATTTTTTTTTCTTCTAACAAGTGTAGAGTACAGTAAGGGAGAGTTTGGTGATTACGTTGAGAATAAAGTGCTGGATGCTCGTTGGATTCAATTAAAGTGGCAGAATGAGCAAAAACCACAGAAATAAGCAAAAGCACAGACCTCTGCTCCCTGAAATTCAAACTTTGGAAACTTTGTATGCCATATTTTGAGGAAACTTAAATGTGCAAGCATTCAAATTTTGGCTTTTTTGGGCTTTGGGTATTTAGACTAAATCTTATACCATTGTTATCTGTTTTTGCTTCATTTTCAGTCTAGCTAAATAGTTATAGTCATTTTGATATGACCAAGAGGCAGTGACTAGTTGCACTCATATTTAAGTTACAGGTTTCTCTCGCAATCCTTTAGTGTACTAATCACAGTTTCCATGAATCTTGGTCAACTTTCTGTGACCAGAATTTGCTGATTGTTACAATACATTTCTTTGATGGTTCATGAATTGTTTTTATGTGTACTTTGAAAAGCCCTCTATGGTAATCAGTACACTGTGCTGACCTTGCATTTTACAAGTGCAAGGTCATTACTTCACATTTGTAAATAGCTGCATAGATATTGTTGCAATATTTACTGTGACAGTCATCATATATACTTAGGTCTTTAAAAGTTACAGTGTTAAATCATGTTCATTTCTCAAAGAATAAAGAGAAAAGAGAGGTGTTTGGGCATTACTTGCAGGGAAGGAGTGCAAGTGATTAAGTGATGTGCAAGAGAAAGCAGCAGGTCAAGAGGAAGCTGCATGGGCTGAAAAAGAGGGCAAATGAGACTTGGGATTTGTCACTGCTTGTGACGTAGGGCAGCTCTGCATGCTGACAAAGCATACCTTTCAACTTCATGTTGAATGTCTCCATCTACTCCCATCATCACATGATTATTTAAAGTCTCCTGCCTCACTTTAATATATCAGCTGATGTTTGTTTCTGCCAACTGGAAAAAACATAATGCATGTCAGAAAGCCAAAGGGAGTGCACATGAATGACAGAAAATGAATAAAGAACGGTTTATTGAATTCATGTAGGTATGATGCCAGATTGATGTGCTCTTTACTTTAGATTGCAAAGGTCTGTAGCTAAAAATTTTCTTGGTACACCATGGTTCATCCAGGTAAAAATATGGCTTTGCACAATCTCTCTGTTTATCAATATCTCTGACAACCATTTACTTCAAGAAATCCCTTAAGAGGATGGCCACCGCAAAACCCTTCATAACTGGTGAACTCCAGTGCCACTTCTTAGCCTCTCGTGCCTCACCCTTAACAGGCCACTCAGTGGCAGAGGACAATTCTAGTGCAGCGTTTTCAGAGGTTCATACCTGATGTTCCTACTGATTACTGTAGCCTAATGTTTGTACCTATGTAGGTAATGAAATAATTATGAGTTAAATGAGGGAAGAGAAAAGGCAGACTATAAAAGTACAGATAGTGTACCGACATTGTCATCCATACAACCTTTATCATTATATATGAATGATTAGTACTCTAGTACTTTACCCTGTGCTAAGTGAAGTAGCTTGTGACATAAGGCTCTCTGCATACTAAGAAAGCTCGTCTTCCAATGAAAATGAGGTAAGAGAGAAGCAAACAAACTAGTACAGCTTAAGCAATAACACCACAAACCATTCATGTGATGAGATCCTCGAGGATAAGGACATGAGTGATGATTGCTTTGATCCTAAATTAATGATTCTTTGTTAGAACAGCAACCTGCTATGGTACATCATGATCGTATTTATTTGCTGCAGATCTCACCCACATAATTTGAATGTGACTGCATCTAGTTGTTGCTACGTAGTCGTTTTAGAATTACTATGATTACCATGTTTGAAACTGAAACGACAAAAGTTGATAACATAATATTCATACATGTATGTGGTATTTCGGGTTAGTATTACACTAAAGTGTATGTAATCCTTTAAACTCTATTATAAACTGTGTCATTGCTCCATTGCATCAGTTGATTTCACATCTCACTCATTGTACCTCTGCAGACTTCATACTCCTCTCTTGAATTCTCTCTCTGATTTCCCTCATGTTGGGTACCATAGAATGAGTATAGTTTGTAGTAGCATGAGGGATAATGGGCTAACTTCTTTTGTATTCCTTGTTATTGATGACTTGTAGCTTGAGAGAGTTTCTCCCCCGCCAAGAAGAAGGAACTCACCAGATTATGCATATGCAAATGATGATGAATCTGCAGCACTTTTGGATGAAGTAAGTATTTGTTGCTGCCTTTGGGCATGTAGTGTGATGTAAGCTGGGTATGCTTGCAAGCTTTTTTTTTCTTTCTTTCTTTTGTAATGCATTCAGATTTTTTGTTTCCAATGCTGCTTTAACATATTTTGAATATGTTGCATTTCGATTTTTTTAGTTCTTTCCAGTGTCTGTTGAACATATATTTTTTTTTATCACCTTATGTGATGTATTTTTCGTATATCACCTTAATGATGAGTTCTAATGATTCCTGCGAGCTAATTGGTATTGGGTTTCCACTATTGTTAATGCATTCAATTAACTGTATTAATCTCCATGTATTGTAAATATTCATGCTCATTACTTGTTTTGTAACTGTTTAACTTTGATAGTTTATAGAGAGTGACTCAATTTGCATAATTTCTCAATTTGCATAATTTTTCTTTAATCTCAGCACTAATTGCCCTAGTTTACTTTTCTGTCTGAAAGTTAATTGGTCACTTTTCATAGACTTATTAATCTGCCAGAAGTATTTCCATATTATTGTATCAGTATAAAACATTTGTGCTGTATTGACATTTTGAAGACAGAATTCAATGTATATTTTCCAGGAAGTGTGAATATTTACTGTACCACTAGATGTTAGCTTGTGATACTTTACCACAATATATAACCAGTTTGTTTCATGGCAAAACAGGATTTGATCAGGATTGGGTAACTTGTTTTGTTGAGTTGTCACATCTTTAGTTTAAAAAGTCTTACAGATCCAGTAAGACTGGTGAACTTGTGAACCAGCCCGTGTCGAAAAATATTACACAGTTTCTTTGCATTGGTTCTTTCCGTAGCATTTTTCCTTTTAATCATTAATTCATTTTGCATGGGTTATCCATGTTGATACAAAATTTGTTTTGATTATGTTTGATGTTTAGCACATTTAGATTGATTTTTTGACAGTTACTGCACAAGCTCTGCAGTTACTTTAGTATTCTAATATTACTATCGTAGCCATATGAAATATATCAAACATATATTTCAAAAACCAATTCAGGTCTTACAAAAGGTTATAATTTAGAACTAGCTGCATTTTCTGTTGATTTCTGCCTTATTTGTCATATCTGTATTTGATAATCCTGGCGGTTTGTTTCACAGCATGAAATTGTATTGATAAAATAAGTAAAAACATTAATGCCTTGTTGTCTAGGCTGGCTGTATATCTATGTATTGGACACTGTTTAGCATTGGATCTTGTAGACACCTTAAATGTCTGCCAGCCATCTGTCATCAGGCCACTAGCTAGAACCAGTCAGAAGCTACCATCCTAGCCTCTGAAGACCTATTCCACAACAACTATGACTCTAGCAGACAGACTAAGCATTTATTCAGTTTTTGACCAAGTTCATGTACATCAAGGTAGATGTTCCCAGGACATTGGTCTTTTCATTTGATATGACAATAGGTGTACATATGTTTTGAAAGTAAGAGATCACAGTTGCTCAGAAGGATGTTAATTGGTATATCATACTCACAGGGAATTGTATATAGCTTTTTATAGTTGTATGAGGGTGTTAGGGAAAAGTTTCATTGTAAATAGCCGCAAGTGTGTTGTTTTATCTGTGATTTCTGCTAGTGCTTTTGGAGCATCAGTTGGTGATGATCAACTTGTTTGCTGTTTTAGTGAACAGATAGCTTTTCAAAGTTCATTTTAGCAATGACATCATGTTGTTCAGCTAACTTCGTAGACATTCAGATGAATATTTTACAAAAACAAACCAAAAATTTCTCCTCTCTGTTGGGGATATGCAAAGTGCACATATTGGTTATGTGCCTTTCTTAACTTGTTTGTGTTAATGGTCAAGTTTGGGAGAAATATCTTTAGCAAGATATTGTTTCCTATGTGGCATTGAATATCTTGATAACAACATTATTGTTAAAGCTTTCTTACATTGATTTTCAAAGTATTAGCAACTAAAGTAGTTTGTATAATTTTCTTGTGTGAATGTTGTGAGTTTTACTAATGAAACAGCTAATTCTCTTTGTATAGAAGCGAATTATTGAATCCCTTTAATTTCAGCTAGATTTTAGTCCAGTGGTAGAACTGCCTTTACTAAATCATTTAGAAATCACCGGATAAGAAATTTATTTATAGATGTGTAAAGGTTTGTTTTTGGATTGATGTGTGTTCTGTTTCTAGAGTCAGAGCCAGAGGAAGATATACAGTTTGTGCTTTAATTCAAGTGTTTATAGAAATTACTCCTTTTCTTTTATGCCTTAGTGAGGTAGCATCAGGAACAGACTGACACAGCCTCTTCTGCTCACATGTACTGAAACCAGTACCAACCATCTGAAGCCAGGCCCCATGGACTATTCCATAATTTATATTGAATTCTTATATACCCTGGGTTCAGCCTACTGGCAGCACATCACCCTTCTTCCCCCCATAAATCATATTGATCCAGTTCATTCTTTCCCAAACATGCCTCATATATTCCTGAAGGCCACAGTACTCCAAAGCCTCCTTTATTTTGTTGATACTTTTTATCTTGGTCACTCCCGCCTCATCTTCCCTCCACATCTGATAACTAGATCCTCTTAGCCAGTCTTTCTTTGCTCATCCTCTCCATATGTCTGAACCATTTCAGCACACTGTGGTCAGCTCCCTTAATCAGACTCTACTGACAGCCACACCTTTCATTTTTGCTGTCATTCCATATGTGACTAACCTGTGTCACACCACATATCCTTGGGCATTTCAGTTCTGAGACGTCCACCTTCTTTCTGCCGTATGTAATCAAGGCCCATGACTTGCATCCATATAACCCTGGAGACTGAGAGCCCCAGTCTTGGTTTCTAATGTTTAAAACTTTGTTTTATGATGTGGTATGATACCTGCCTCATTTTGTTATGGAGCTACACAGACATTATCTTGTTCAACAGAGTTTTGTTCCAGAATCACTAAAGAGACAGTTATATGAATGAATTGCTCAACTGTTCCAACTGTACTTTCAAATCAGCAGTGGTCCCTAAAGTGACTAGCGCTGTAGGAGTGGATTGCATAAGTTTGTTGGACTTTGAAATGGAAAACTCTCTTCTTCCTAGTATGTATTTTTGGAAATAGTGTTTTGACTGACTAGTCTTCAGATAACAAACAAATACACGTTACAGTATAATGAAACTGAAACTAAGGCATGAGGATTTATTTTTAGGAGGGTCTTTATCTCTTAGGAATTGTTGTCAGCCCCTGCAGTATGTAGGACATTTTTGTATTCATTTGTCTTCGGTCGGATTATCTTCATATAGATTGTAGTAAGGGCTTAGGTTGGATTATCTTCCTATAGATTGTAGTAAGGGAATGCAGATATATGCATTTCTTCCACCTCCGCCTATTGAAGTAGTTGTACCAAAGTTATATCACTAGAAAGGCAAGGGTGTGTTTACACTTCCATTGTTTCCAGCTAGTCCATGGTTTTCTTTGTTGTTTCAGAGAGCCAAGAAGGTATTGGAGGCAAAGTATGTTTATAAAGCTTCCCAGAATGAGATTGGAAACCAAGTTAATTTTTGACCAACATTTTTTAAGATAAAGTCAGGGGCATTATGCCTCTGCCATTTTGATATGGGGGCATAGATGTTTCATGTCATGTTATACATTTTGACACTTTGTCCCAAGAGAATTTGTTTATCTTGTTTGCAGGTCAAGAGTTAATAGATGATGTTATGACATGTCAAATTTTTTTATATGTTAACTGTTTAATCCAGTTACTCCTGCGTAAGATGAAAATTGTTTTATCGGCATCTGTAGGACTGAGGTTGTGGACCCCAGTTCTGCAAAGGTGATTCCTGTAACAACTGGATGCCTGTATATGCCTAAGCCACCCAGGTAAATGGAAGTGTAATTGATAGATAGAATATTGCTGAGGTTTGTCATTTATTTGCTCTGATAAGATTGAATAAGATATTCAGTTAGAAGTTCATGCCATGATGAGTGATGTAATTGGTTTTGGATGAATATTTGTGGTAAGTTTTATCCATCTAAAAGTGTAGTCCGTTTGATGATAGACTTTCCGAAATCGAGTGGGTAATGCTTGTCTTCCATTAGCACTGGTTTACCATGCAGTTAGGAGGTCAGTATCTACTCTTAAATTATTGACTTACAGGATGACGTATATGAAAGAATGAGAGACATTTTTTTTGTATCTTAAATGTTTAAACTGATAATGTGAGCTATTCTTAATCCCCACCCTTCTAAAACTAACTTTTGGGCTGCTGGGTAAATGATAGCTTGATCTGTCTGCTGAAGCAAGGAAGTTGTGGTTAGGTTGTCTGGGATGGCAACTCCAGTCATATTCAACTAGTGTTCTGTTACATGATTATTGATGGATATTTTTGCTGATTTTGTACAGTATCAATTTGCATTTGACATTTGATGGATCCTTCTAGTATGGCAAGATGAAGAGTGCCAAACTTGCATTTTTTGATAGTACAGCAATAAACATCTTCTTGGGAAGTATTCTTAACCTTTGCAATGGAACTTTTTTCTTCTAATTAGTAATTTTCCTCCTGATTTGAATTCATCTGTAAAGTATTGGTGAATGAGATTTTAGTATTCATTGTAGCTTTCACAAGTGGATGAGATTGTTTTATCGTCATATTTTTTTTTTACAAATTTTTATTGTATACGAAAATCAAAGACTGTTACCATGAAACCATATATACTTGACTATATAGCATTTGAAAAGTCAATGTTTTGTTATGATTCTCTTTTATCACTTTTTATCTCAGCCACACCATTGACAGCATGTGATTAACACTTCTGTCATAGTGGTTTATTGTATCAAACATTAGTTTAATATCAGTACAAAATTGTTCACTATATATTGCTTAACTAATAGTTTTGTTAGCTGTCACATTTTATATGTATTAAAAGATTTTTATAAGATATTCTGTAGTTGATGACAGATAATGGTTGTTATTTTGAATCATATATCATGGCCTTCAGTATTAAGAAAGTGTCTTTTTTTTCTTTAGAACGCTTCCACCATATCTTATGTTGAGAAAGATAAAGGAACAGAATCAGAACTAATAATTCCACATAATGATGGAGATAAGGCAATTGGCTTTTTTGCAGCGCTGTCAATCCCGGTAAGTCCTCTCTCTTTTGTTATGAATTATATTTCGAAAACTTAACTTTTTGGATTTAAACTTGTTTAGCCTCATTGTAGTTTTTGCATTATACAACATTCGTGTACATGCACTTCCCTTACTATTGACTGAATATTTATATCAAGATTAAGTACTTTGTGGTATAGTGTTCACTGGCTGAATTTCATATATATATATATATATATTATATATTATCCTGGGATAGGAGAAAGATACTTCACGTATTCTGTTTCGTAGAAGGCGACTAAAAGGATGGAGGTGGGGGCTGGAAATCTTCCCCACGTTTTTTTTTTTAATGTTCCAAAAGAAGAACAGGAATGGGCAGGTGAGGTGTAATCCTCAAGGCCCAGTCTCTTGTTTTAAAGCTAACCGCTAATGCGGGATAATGGCAAATTAGTTTGAAAGAAAAAAGAAAAAAATATAATATAATATATATATATATATATATATATATATATATATATATATATATATATATATCGCATGAACATGATGCGAAGTGATATAGGTAGGGCAAATTTTGGGAGCCTTGAAATGTGTGGAAGTCTGAGACATTCTCTCGGAAAGCAAAAATGGGTATGTTTGAAGGAATAGTGGTTCCACCAATGTTGTATGGTTGCGAGGCGTGGGCTATGGATAGAGTTGTGCGCAGGAGGATGGATGTGCTGGAAATGAGATGTTTGAGGACAATGTGTGGTGTGAGGTGGTTTGATCGAGTAAGTAACGTAAGGGTAAGAGAGATGTGTGGAAATAAAAAGAGCGTGGTTGAGAGAGCAGAAGAGGGTGTTTTGAAATGGTTTGGGCACATGGAGAGAATGAGTGAGGAAAGATTGACCAAGAGGATATATGTGTCGGAGGTGGAGGGAACGAGGAGAAGAGGGAGACCAAATTGGAGGTGGAAAGATGGAGTGAAAAAGATTTTGTGTGATCGGGGCCTGAACATGCAGGAGGGTGAAAGGAGGGCAAGGAATAGAGTGAATTGGAGCGATGTGGTATACAGGGTTTGACGTGCTGTCAGTGGATTGAATCAAGGCATGTGAAGCGTCTGGGTAAACCATGGAAAGCTGTGTAGGTATGTATATTTGCGTGTGTGGACGTGTGTATGTACATGTGTATGGGGGGGGGGGGTTGGGCCATTTCTTTCGTCTGTTTCCTTGCGCTACCTCGCAAACGCGGGAGACAGCGACAAAGTATAAAAAAAAAAAAAAAAAAAAAATATATATATATATATATATATATATATATATTGCGAAGTTTAGTTTTCTTTTTTTGTCTACTTCCAGGGTGTGGTGGAGTTCTCATTGTGTCTCTTTTTTGCCAAGCTAGTGTCCTACACCTTTCTCTACTGGTTACCAAACTACATTCTCAATAGCAGTATGTTTCAGTTAAAAGAATATTTAGTATATAATGTAATTATAGAATAATCAATCAGTAAATCTGATAAATATGTAATCAAATCTTGTGTTTTCTTAAGTGGCAAGAAAGTTAATTATAAGTAGAAGGTTGGAAATTGATGTAATGACTAGTTACTCTTCTGAAGGTGATGAATTTGACAAAAAGCAGATTTATAGGTTTTCACTTGAGTAAAAGCAACAAGAGATCATTACAGTGAATACTCATGTGTTGAAGTATTTATTGTTTAAGGCAGCCTTATCTCCCACACAGCTCCGTACTCTCCGGAGGAAAGTGCTGATTTGTCCACCTTCTTTGATGTGGGAGGAATAATTGGTGGCATCTTGGCAGGAATGATAAGTGATTACTCAGGCATGTCAGCATCTACTTGCTCAGTCATGCTTGTTATTGCCATTCCAATGGTGAGTATAATGTTTTTTCGTATTATCTCTTTCAGAATGATTGTTACTTTATTGTATTGTTAATTTTCAATATCAAGTGATTAAAAGTTGCATTATGTTGTTATAATCCATAGACAGAGGTCTAACCCTGGACCATGATACAATTAGTATGGTCACAGTGCACTTTTTTGTTACAGAGAATTATTTTCTGCTCTGTGTATCCATGAGCTACTTGTATTAAGTCCTTTGTAAATAGTCTTTCACAAGCAAATTTTTATACTCGGCATATTCTTACAAAGGAATGCAAAGGAGTTCAAAGAGCAACAGACCATTGGGTCCTTTCTTTGCTTTGGGATAGTGGTAGATATCGGAAACTCACAGTTTAATGTGGTATGAGCAAGAAGGCATACAGATCATTAAAAAAGAATAACCAGTAGATTTTCATTTTGACTATGGAAGCACAAATAATGAAAGTTGTGGACTTGAAACAAAGTATTTATCAAGTCTGTTGTTAGACATATCCGTAGAACTGCTTTCAGTCACTTATTGGCATATGCCATATGATGAAATTTTAACTTGTTTAAAGTAAAAGGTTTGTCCATGAGTTTGTATCCATTAGTATGAGTAAAATCAGACAAATCAAGGTATAGTAACTTGATAGATCAAGATTACCAAAGCTTTTGATCAATGTGAATACTTGTGTTTAGATCACCTCTTCACCTTTGTATCCATTACTATGAATAAGATCAGACAAATCAAGGTATAGTAACTTGATAGATCAAGATCATCAAAGCTTTTGATCATTGTGAATACTTGTGTTAGATCACCTCTTAACCTTCTCCTTTCAGTGCCAGATAGATTTAAGTTGTTTAATTTGATCTTATAGGATTTGTTTCTCAGTCCAGGAATCATCTTCGTAGCTTGATGCTGTACTCTCTCCATTCCTTCCCATTCTTTTTATGTCTTTTTTAAGGTAGGGTGACCAAAACAGAACATTATATTCAAGATGTGGATGAACTAATGAATTATAAAGAATAAGGATGATTTCCCTGGACTTAAATTTGAAGGCCCTACCAATTAATCCACAATTTTTTTTTGCTCTTTCCATTGTTTTTGTGAACTGCTTGCTTGGTTTTAGGTCATCAGCAATTATTACATGCAAGTCTTTTTCCTCATTTACCTTTTGCAGTTCAGTAGATTTCATACTGAGCTTATCTTTGTGTTTTTATGAACAATATGTAAAACTTTGTTCTTATTGATATTACGATTAATTTGCCACTCATGATCCCAGTTCATCAGTTTGAAGCTGTAGGCATTCAGGTTCATGTGTAGATTTATTTCCCAGCTTTGTATCACCAGTGAATTTTGACATCTTGCAATGCAGATTATCAGTACCCTTAATGTCTATAAGAAAGAATCAGTCCCAAGACTGATCCTTATGGAACTCCTCTTGTTACATCTAACCGTTCTGAGTTAATCACAACCCTTTGTTTATGGCTAGTCAGCCAATTTCCTTCATACTGAAGTACAACCCTATCTAAATGCCATGTGACGAAATTTTTGTTAGTAACCTGTAATGCAAAACTTTATTGACAGCTTTTTGTAATCTAGATAGATAACATCAGCTGTTTCCCTTTCGTTATTCACGTTGATTATATCATAAAAAGAAATCAAGCGAATTTGTCAGGCATGAGCGATTTCATCAAAAAGTATGCCAAGAATCATTTGTTAAGTGATGGTCCTCTAAATGGTATACAATTCTGTCTCAAATGATTGTTTCCATAAGTTTTCTAACAACAGGAAAATTGAACAATAATTTCTGAGAAGTGATTTATTACCTTTTTTGCATATCATTGTTACATTGGCAAACTTCCATTCATCTGGAACTCTTCCCATAGCGATTGACTTATTGAAAAGGGCAGTCAGGGGCTTAACTATCTCATTTTTTGCCTCTTTTATTGTTCTCGGAAAAAACTTAGGGCCTAATTTTATTTATTTTTATTCCGTTTACCACTGAAAGTATGTCATCAGCTTTTATGTCAATTTGTTGAAGAACATTGCCCTCTTATGAATGAAACTGGGTTTGGGACTTGGTTTGTGTTTTCTACCGTAACTATAGATGAAAAAAAGTCATTTGATATTTTTGCTATGTTGCATAGTTTCCCACTTTTCTCGTCTGTTGCTTCCCTAGCTACCTTGGGTCACCATTATTTTTTTCTATTACTTTTTGAGTCGTTATTATTCTTTTCATACTGAAATGTGTAATACACTGAGAAAACTTCAACTCTTGCATTTGCATTGAATTTATAAATTGTGTCAGCATTATTCTGTGCAAGAAGTGTAATATATGTGTTAAGTGTATGTCTCTATAAGTTATCTTTTGATTTTGATTGCTGAAAATGCTTTATTGATTGTGAAAATAAGATCGTATGGGTCCTCAGCCATTTTTAGAAATCTGCTCCAAATCAGTGTTAATCCTTTTTTTTATTGTCTTAATCAGTAGGCTATAAGCAAACAAAACTATACCCCTGACTTAGTGTCATGGCAGTGGATAATAACGGTGACCACATCCAAGGCACAGACTAAGTCTGTTGTGTATCTTTACTCTGTTAGAGACCAGTAATTGAGTAAAATTGGTTTATTGTTATTATAGGTATTTTGTAGATCTCATTAGCATAAATCTAAATTTTTCTCCTATATTCCTTTTTTTTTTTCCTGCCAGATGTACATATATTCAGAACTTCAGCATGTTTCATATGCGGTTGATGTGGTTATGCTGCTTCTGGTGGGGATAATAGTCAATGGCCCATACTCCCTCATCACCACAGCTGTCTCAGCAGATCTGGGAACGCATCCAGTTCTTACAGACTGTGCTAAAGCACTTTCGACGGTGTCTGCCATAATAGATGGCACTGGATCAATAGGTAGAGATTTACCATTATAACATTCTGTAAGAGTGAGTGCAAGGTGCAGGGCAAGATTTACTGGTATTGTTCATGAGAATTATCTTAGCACTATGTACTTACAGGCAAAACAGGTCATTCGAAGATAAGAGGTAAACCTTTTCTGTCACAGAAATTATGTATTATTTTTCAGGTCCAAGGGGGAGACTATTACTTATATGTACTGTGATCTTGTCAACTTTTTAATCGCAATAATCTCACCTGGTTTTAATCTTTCCAACAGATGTTTATTTATGAGACATTCTGTAGTACAAGTCTGGGATTGAATATATTCCTGCTGATTTTAGTCGGAGTCTTGGTAAATGGTCCATATGCCTTAATCACAACAGCCGTGTCAGCTGATTTAGGCACCCACGAGTCACTCCAAGGCAATGCAAAAGCCCTTGCCACAGTTACCGCCATTATAGATGGAACTGGTTCCATAGGTGATATTTTGATTTTATCCAAATGCTTATGAAGGGTAGCTGCTTGCTTTAGGACGCTTTTATCAGAACAATAATGGTTTGCAGTATTTTGCTTGGTTGTGTTGAAGTTTCTGCGTGTTTGCATGAGAGTCAATTTACTAGTCTTCTGTCGTTTATACTCATAAAATACACTGGTAAGCTCTATTATGGGTGTGTAGTGAAAATTATGCCATTGGCTTATTTAACAGGGACAGTAGTGCATTAGATCTACCTATCTATATGTCTATATTTCTGATGCCCATTCCTTTCGGGAACTCCTTCAAGAGGGTGGCCATGGCAAAAAGAGTCTCCATAACTTTTTTATGTCTGGTAATTTTGTGATAAATTTCATGTCCAAACACAGTCCTTACTACTATCTGTCTTTATATTGTCTGCATTAGCATGTTACTAAAGTTTTACTAAAGAAGTATTTCGTTGCATCATTTATAACTTCCTTTGCCCCTATGCCCTCTGTTGACCAGTCACTTTTAATGTTTAAGAAAGCTCAGTATTTACCTCATAATATCTGTGTTCTTTTTGTGTGCATGTGCGTGTATTCTTTTATGTGTAAGTAGCATGTATGTTTTTTTATCATTGTAATATGTTGATCATTTGTTAGAAAGGTGCTGAACACAGACACTTAATGCATGGTAATTTTTCGTAATTTTTTCATACTTTTTAGATGTTCAGTTACAGCTTATACTGCTTTTACAACAGATTGTTATAGTCAGATATTCATTCAATGTATCTACCTACCAGCTATCTGCTGTCCACTATGGCAGCCAGTTTGGCTTTTCTATGTCCACTCCACTCCAAAATTGTAGACAGGACAAAATGTTATCACCCCTGTATCTTTCCCTTTTTGAACATTTATGATAGCAGGATAACTCAATAATAATAAAAATGTCATGCTTGTATTATATGTACCTCCTTTGAAGATAAACAGTGTAGATTTTGGAGCACAGTTCCATTAGTATTCATATTGGTTAAGAAAAGCTGAGTTTTTGCAGAATGATAGGAATGTCAGACTTATATTGGATGTAGACAAATATCATGGCATACATTTATTTTCCTCTTAGTGGGACATAGGTAACTCAAGTGTCTCAATATCAGATTTATTTGATGATGAAAGTATATTGACTTCCCTTATTTAGATTCATTCTTTCATATATGCTTTAGCATTTTGGTATGTAGTGCATTTGGACCAGAATAATTCATAATGAAAATACATGACTTGAATGTATTTTTTTTCGTATTCAGGTGCGGCTGTGGGTCCTTTAATTGCTGGTCCTGTATCAGCAATGGACTGGAATTATGTCTTCTACATGCTTATGGTAGCTGATGTGCTAGCTCTGCTTGTAAGTTTGTAAGAGATTTATTGCTTACTTAACACTTATTTTAACAGATGGCATGAGCAAGTGAATTCCTAATCAAGGCCATCTCATTAACTTTTTTTTATTATTATTATTATTATTATACTTAATCGCTGTCTCCCGTGTTAACGAGGTAGCACAAGGAAACAGATGAAAGCATGGCCCAACCCACCCACATACACATGTATATACATAAACGCCCACACAATCACATATACATACCTACACAGTTCAGCATATACATACATTCCTATGAGTCCACGGGGAAAATGAAACACAATAAGTTCCCAAGTGCACTTTCATGTAATAATCACATCATCAGGGGAGACACAAGAGAGAAATATAATATTTGTTTATCTATTTATTTATTTTGCTTTGTCGCTGTCTCCTGCGTTTGCGAGGTAGCGCAAGGAAACAGACGAAAGAAATGGCCAAACCCACCCCCACACACATGTATATATATACACGTCCACACACACAAATATACATACCTATTCATCTCAATGTACACATATATATACACACACAGACATATACCCATGTACATAATTCATACTGTCTGCCTTTATTCATTCCCATCGCCACCCCACCACACTTGGAATAACAACACCCTCCCCCCTCATGTGTGCAAGGTAGCGCTAGGAAAAGACAACAAAGGCCCCATTTGTTCACACTCAGTCTCTAGCTGTCATGTAATAATGCATCGAAACCACAGCTCCCTTTCCACATCCAGGCCCCACAGAACTTTCCATGGTTTACCCCAGACGCTTCACATGCCCTGGTTCAATCCATTGACAGCACGTCGACCCCGGTATACCACATCATTCCAGTTCACTCTATTCCTTGCACGCCTTTCACCCTCCTGCATGTTCAGGCCCCGATCACTCAAAATCTTTTTCACTCCATCTTTCCACCTCCAATTTGGTCTCCCACTTCTTGTTCCCTCCACCTCTGACACATATATCCTCTTTGTCAATCTTTCCTCACTCATTCTCTCCATGTGACCAAACTATTTCAAAACACCCTTTTCTGCTCTCTCAACCACACTCTTTTTATTACCACACATCTCTCTTACCCTATTATTACTTACTCGATCAAACCACCTCACACCACATATTGTCCTCAAACATCTCATTTCCAGCACATCCACCCTCCTGCGCACAACTCTATCCATAGCCCACACCTCACAACCATACAACATTGTTGGAACCACTATTCCTTCAAACATACCCATTTTTGCTTTCCGAGATAATGTTCTTGACTTCCAAACATTCTTCAAGGCTCCTAGAATTTTCGCCCCCTCCCCCACCCTATGATTCACTTCCACTTCCATGGTTCCATCCGCTGCCAAATCCACTCCCAGATATCTAAAACACTTCACTTCCTCCAGTTTTTCTCCATTCAAAATTATCTCCCAATTGACTTGACCCTCAACCCTACTGTACCTAATAACCTTACTCTTATTCACATTTACTCTCAACTTTCTTCTTTCACAGACTCAGTCACTAGCTTCTGCAGTTTCTCACATGAATTAGCCACCAGCGCTTATCATCAGCGAACAACAACTGACTCGCTTCCCAAGCTCTCTCTCATCCACAACAGACTGCATACTTGCCCCTCTTTCCAAAACTTTTGCATTCACCTCCCTAACAACCCCATCCATAAACAAATTGAACAATCATGGAGACATCACACACCCCTGCGCAAACCTACATTCACTGAGAACCAATCACTTTCCTCTCTTCCTGCACATACACATGCCTTACATCCTCGATAAAAACTTTTCACTGCTTCTAACAACTTGCCTTCCACACCATATTTGGTAAACATGCGATTGTCCAAGACATCTTGGACCATCACATGCTTACCAAATGGCGTCCTAGCTACGTCTCTTCGTTGTATATCAACTAACTTATATTTCTTTCTTGTGTCTCCCCTGATGATGTGATTATTACATGAAAGTACACTTGGGAACTTATCGTGTTTCATTTTCCCCGTGGACTCTTAAAAATATACTTGATCACGCGCAAAAATGTGATTCTTTCCAGTATACATATATATTTTATTATATGTTATCCTTGGGGATAGGAGAGAAAGAATACTTCCCACGTATTCCCTGCATGTCATAGAAGGCGACTAAAAGGGGAGGGATGGAGGGCTGAAAACCCTCCTCTCCCGTTTATAATTTTCCAAAAGATGGGACGGAGAGGTGGGCCTAGTGAGGATGTACTCTCTAAGGCTCACTCCTCTGTTCTTAACGCTACCTCGCTAATGTGGGATAAGGCAAATATGTATGAAAAAAATATATATATATGAATATATAGGTAGGTCATCAAAGTCAAGGTTTGGGTGACCCAAGGCAAGAATTGGGTGATCAAAGGTCATGGGTTAGCTTATAGACTTGTACAAGGTGATATCACTTGATTTTGAAAGGGTCTAGTTTGTACATGCTTAGACTGATTTTGAGATTATGAAAGCTGTGTTTAATAATGCTAGCGTCTGTTGTGTATAATAGAACTTTCCAAACTTTTAACTTTTGTCATATAAGCACTCAGTCTTGTCACTCTTTATAGACATTCTGGCAGTTTTCAGACACCTAAGGATATGTAACTCAAATATTGTATGATTTGCCACTACAGCTCCTGACACGACTGGTCATCCATGAGGTCAGCCATTGGCGACATCAACGCAGACGAAACAATCTTTCTCTTCAGTGAAGATGTTAGCCATACTCTTCAGTGTTTATATGATTCAGAATATGATAATATTTTGTACATTACCATATAGTTTTTATAGTATTATATAATTTTAACATTAATGATATTGCTGAGTGTATCAAAATGTAAGATTAGGCAAATTAGAACTCAGAATTTTATTTTGTAGAAATCTTTAAGAAAATATTTCATTACCATCTCATTCTCAGGCCTAAGAATCTGTAGATATTAAGGTATGAGGGGGAGAAGAAAAGTAATGTCTATATCTTATATCTCTTTGCTGCTGTTCATCCTACACAAGGTTTTCACTAGACCACTCGCCATGACTCTTTCACATTGTCTATCTCCACATCCAAAACACTGCTCATGTGCCACTTGGTTATCAAACATATTCTAGAGTCCTTCACAATACTCACTCTATCTCTTCTTCATCTCGACACCTCTTGTTATCCCCTTCATCTGCCCTCTTCATGAATGCTTCAATTTGTTGTGTTGTTCTCCTCACATCATAACCTTCTTCCTGAACATTTTCTTGTTCACCCTGCAATTTGCTGAAACTCACCAGTCCCAACTCTCATCAGCCCCTGCATCTTCCTCTGACTTCCTCATCTCTTCACTCAATAACCTTTCTCGCATGCCTGCCTTCCACATACAACACACTTCTCTTGCACATATAATCAATACCTCCCATTTCTCATCCATTCCTCATTTTACATACTTTCACCGTTGTGACTCCTATTTAGCTTCTCCTATTATCTCTTCACACAAGCCTCTTTTCCAAGCTTACTCACTTACACTAACCCCTTCCCTTGAATATCATATCTTTTCCGAAGCCTTTGCAAACTTTCACTTTTATCTTCACAAAACATTGATCAGACATCCTGCCCTTCTCAACACATTCACATCCCAGAATTTCTTTTTTGCAATTTTGTCAATTAGTACATAATGCCCTCATACCATTTATTCTACTCATCCAAGAATATTTATATGTGGCCATTTTAAATCAAGTAAGTCTTAATCACCAGTCCTTCTTTAGGACACACAATTTAGCCCACAGTGGGTACCCCATAGCCCCTAATTGTATTCTCAACTGATGCATTACCCACTCACATCTACATCACCCATCACTGCTACTCACTCCATATCAATGTTGCTGACACACTTGCTCATGTTCTCCCTAAACACTCACTGCTCTTCATGGCTTCTTGTTGCCAGGTGCATCGTGCTAACAATCACCCACTTCATGTCTAGAATAAGTCACCTCCAGTCTCTTGAGATAGCAAGACTGAAGGATAAGAAACTGTTGTGACCTTCAAAATTATTTACTGTGAAACTCATATATGGAACAAGGTAATAAATCATTTTTTTCTGTGCAAATTTATTGAAATTTCTGTTTTTCTGGCTAGGATTTATATATTAACATACTAAAAGGTGTCAGTGGCCATAAAGGTAAGAAGAAAGAATATTTTAAATCTTAATAGACATCATACTGTGGCCAGCTTTAAAGATTTTTAATATTCATGGAACAAATCTTATATTTGTAAAGTAGAAATGTGTATTTTATTTGAACACTAACATGGCATTGCACTGCTTAAATTCCAGTCTCATCAAGTCAGAGCTTATCCTCTTCCTGTTTGTTCATTTAAAACCAGTTATAAATTACTGTAACGAACATTAAGACGATCTTAGTGTGTAGGGATGTTTTTAGTTTTCCATTTCAGGTTTTATGTTCCCAGGAGCTGTTTTTATGTTCAGTATTATGTTACAACTCCAGGACCCCTTTTGAAAAGGGGTCCTGGAGCTCATAACCTCTGGAACCCTATCTAGGGACCCTTAGTGCTACAGTCAGTGACGGGATAGACTTCTTTAAAGGGAGATCTTTGATGAGATTGTGCTCTCTTTAGTCAAGTTGCTAATGTCATCTTCACCATAGATGACATTTCACATACGTAACCTCAAGCAAGTGGAACCCGGTAACTCCTTTGTTTGGTATTAGAATAATGGCTACTTATAACTAGCTTTTAATGTCCTTATTGGTGTTACCAGACTGCGCCTGCTTGTGGTTACACAGTAAGCAAGAAGTCATTCGGTGAGGCTGTATTATCATCAGTGATGGATAAGTAGTTTCATTGAGGAACATTAACCTCGACAAGAATCTAGCATTTCCTTGCTTCATGAGGTGCTTAAGAAGGATCCTGAGGTTGTCTCAGAATAATAATATTAATGGTAATGAAGTTGTGTACAATGGCATGAATTGCAGGGTTAATTTGGTTTCTGATCTTTTAGATATTTTTTGTAATATAGCTGTGATTGCAAAAATGCTAGAACAGATGTCAAATTATACAAGAATTGTCCATAACTTAATACGTTTCTGTCCATATTTGAACATCATCAAGAATATCAAAATCTGCCCCATTTTTATAGAAAACTGAAGATAACTGTATGTACTTGTAGTAAATGACTCCATGCCCACAAATGTAATTTGCATTGAGAAGAAATAGTTGATTGTTCATCAGTTTATTAATATAAATAGAAGAAATGCACAAATCTTTCTTATGAAGTGATTAATAAGCTTCATGGAGAAAGAACCCGATAATAGATGCAGTGACTTATTTAATGTTTATAGAATAAAGGAAGTTATTTTGTTTCAATATGCATCCAATTTTCTAAAAATTCCTCTTCTAAATTTAGAATAGGAATTTTCTAAAATTCCTCTTCTAAATTAAGAATAGGAAAAAGTAAAGTTTACATAGCTTGTTTTCAGTTTAGTCAATTTGATATGGTTCATTGCCAAGGTAGTTCCTTAAATTATTCGTAGTGATCATGTGAGGGATTGAAATGCAAGACCTTATGAAGAGTAATTGTAAATGAATTGAGCAGTCATATTTCTTGGCACAATGTTGGATGTGGATATTTATCATCAGCTCTGATGAAACATTATAACTTCCAGTATTTCATAATCATATTTCATTCATAAATCAGCATAGCTGTATTTAAGGCCTGAATAGAAAGCCAAGGGGAAAGCTTTACTGTTTGTGATCATACATTTGTTGAAGTGCGAAGTGCTTCTTTTCAACCCCCTTTGCAAAATGAGTTTTTGTCTTTGGATTTCATGTTAGAATTGATAAATAGTAAGGAATCTAATAACTCAGGTCCCATATTATTCCTCTTTTTTGTCTTTGCCTCTGCCATTAGAGAGAACCTCTCAGTTTCTGCATTGGAATGTGGCAAAGTTAGGATGACGTGTCCCTATGGTTGGCAACTCTGATGCTGGGTCTGAGCAACAGCCTTGCCAGCCACAAAAAGTTTACACCATATAGTTTCCTGCATTGTTATTTTTCCATTTTTTATGCACCCAGCAATCAGTATGATACACAGTGCTATTTTCCTTTCAACTTTAATGTGCATGGTGATAACGCACCCACAGCCGACTACTTTACAACTTGACTGCATGGCTTAAGCAGGTGAAATTGTTCAGCATTGTTTTTCATTTTAATTCAGTTATGATATTCACAAGTATTTATCTTAAATTGTAGATGTTTTCAGGGTCATTTTGGTGGAAAAACACTATTTCTGTCCCTGAAAATATATTGAATATAAAATTTTGTTGCTACCACAATAAACATGATCACGACACCAAATTTAAGGCAAGTGGAAGACATCCTGAAAGAATTAAAACCTTAAATTTCCCCAAAACAAACCTTGACAAAACACTGGCCCAATGCAATTCAGGTGAAGATACCTATGGCCCAATGCAATTCAGGTGCAAAGACACCTATGGCACAATGCAATTCAAGCCCTTACAGATACCTTTGGCCCAGTGCAATTTAGGCACTTACCATTTCAACCATTATTTACTACAAAACAAATCCCCAAATGCCTGGACTTTTTATTTTTGTCAGACCACCTCTCTTTAAGCAAAACACACCCATAAAATAGTCCTTTTTTTTAAGAATGCTTTATGAAAATTTTTTTGTATACCAATGAACCAGAGCCAGATTTTTTTAAGTAACTTTTCTGTGCATGGTGGGCCCAACAGCACAATACTCCCTCGTGAATCTCTTGGCAACTGGCTTAATGTTTTCAAGTGTATTTCAGAATTAAAAACTGGCCTGCCAAGTGCAGTTATTGTTTACAGCACTTACTGTAATGGAGTGCCTTAGATCATTATGGTAATTTTTTGTCAATTGAAGAATTCCAAGAAACATTTTTACCCAGCACATTCTCATATCCTGCACTGCTTTGGTCTTGTAGATGATGGATAATAAAACTCTACCTACCTACATGTATTTAAACAATTAACTTCTAAAGTATGTTGTCACTGAACTACTAGACTTGCATTTATTTTAATTTTTTCATTTGTGGTCAATATATCACAAAATACAAAGAACTATCCAACCAATTATAGATTATACAATATATCACAAAATATGAAATAAAAAACAAGCAGGAGGAGGCAATGCTGTTTCTTGCGGGGTGAGGTGTCGCCAGAAATAGACGAGAGCAAGCAAGGAATAGAGTGAATTGGAACGATGTGGTGTACCGGGGTCAACGTGCTGTCAATGGATTGAACCAGGGCATGTGAAGCATCTGGGGTAAACCATGGAAAGTTCTGTGGGGCCTGGATGTGGAAAGGGAGCTGTGGTTTCGGTGCATTATTACATGATAGCTAGAGACTGAGTGTGAACGAATGGGGCCATTGTTGTCTTTTCCTAGCGCTACCTCACACACATGAGAGGGGAGGGTGTTGTTATTCCATGTGTAGCGGGGTGGCGATGGAAATGAATAAAGGCAGACAGTATGAATTATGTACATGGGTATATATGTATATGTCTGTGTGTGTATATATATGTATACATTGAGATGTATAGGTATGTATATGTGCTGTGTGTGGACGTGTATGTATATACATGTGTATGTGGGTGGGTTGGGCCATTCTTTCGTCTGTTTCCTTGCGCTACCTCGCTAACGTGGGAGACAGCGACAAAGCAAAATAATAATAAATATATATATATATATAAATATCCCTGAGGATAGGGGAGAAAGAATACTTCCCACATATTCACTGCATGTTGTAGAAGGCAACTAAAAGGGGAGGGAGCGGGGGGCTGGAAATCCTCCCCTCTCTTTTTTGATTTTCCAAAAGAAGGAACAGAGAAGGGGGCCTAGTGAAGATATTCCCTCAAAGGCTCAGTCCTCTGTCCTTAAAGCTACCTCGCTAATGTGAGAAATGGTGAATAGTATGGAAAAAATCATATGTATATGGGGCATTTGTCTGTTTCCTGGCGCTACCTCACTGAGGTGGGAAACAGCGATCAAATACAATAATAATAATAAAATAAAAAACTATCCAATCATAGAATAAGTATTATACATTACATAACTTAAAATAACTAACTATTCAACCAAACAGAAAAATTCAACCAATTATTATTATGTCACACACACGAGTATTCGGACTATGTAATGGCTTACATAGTCAAAGGGTGCCCCAAACCTAAACAAGTCCATAAATTTACAGGTTTCATTTCTAATTTGGTAGTTTACCTCATTATGTTCTCTAACATTTCACTTTTTATTTATGACAAGTACACTCAAGCATTATTTTAGTCAGCAGAAAAGAGACTGTCTTAAAATAAGTAATTGAGTGCAAGTCACTCATGATGTAATGGGGTTTAGAAGGTACTCTACTACTATCTATATCCCCAACGTCAGTTCCTTTTGGGAACTCCCTCAAAGGGGTGGCCACGACAGGAGTCTCCATAACTAGTGAGCTCCAGTGCAACTTCTTAACCTATACTGCCTCACCCTTAACAGGCCACTGGCAGTGGGGAAACTCTAGTGCACTGTTTTCAGAGGTTCTTAACTAATGATCCTCCCAACTATTACTACCTAATGTATCTATCTAATATTCCTGCCTGACGTTACAACTTCTACCTAAAGCTCCTATCTAACATTTCTACCTACTACTAACTATTGCTCTTACCACTTTACCAAAAGGCAGGGCTAGTGAAAAGCATTCACCACAGGCAAATCTAGAGCTGCAGAGAATGCATTATGTACGTTAAGTATTGAACAGAATACCAGCATTCCACAAATGGGTGAGGCAGAAAGAAATGACCGCTACCTGTTAGGCCCAATGAGGTGCCAGCTCACTATGTAGCCATCACTAACCCTCCCAATACCCAGGCGAACAGTACTAGTAATATACCTCCCCAGTCGGTGGCTGCCTATGAAGTCTTACCAACAGGTACTACAGGATGCAATTTTAATGCCAAATTATTTTGTTAGGAGGAATGAACTTAAATACCCAAAGTAGAATATAAATTATCCCTTAGGGGCTGGAAATCCTCCCCTCCTGTTTTCCAAAAGAAACAACAAAGATGCTCGCCATGTGAGGGTTTTTCTCTCCGAGGTTCAGTCATCTGTTCTTGATGCTACCTCGCTAATGCAGGAAATAGCAAATATGTATGAAATAAAATAAGTGTACTGCATACATAATGATACTACAAAATTAGAAAAATACCCATGTAGAGGTATTTTGGAAGACCTGATAAAATTTCATTCAAATGAACAAAGCAGCTTGTTATACCATTTGTACTGCAGTATCTTTTTTGTATAAATCTTGGGAGTTATTCAACTTCAAAGAATTGAAGTCACTAGAGCATATTCATGATTTATCAGGTGAATTTTTGAATATGGCAAAACATGGTAGCTAATTACATATTTGAAAATATTCCACATTTTGAAAATATTCACAGAATAAACTGAAGTCCACATTTAAGAACTACACATATTATCTGACATTAAATGAACAAGTTTTCAATCCTTGACACCACCACATCATCAATAATGTACACTACATTTAGCTCTTAATTACAATGTCAAGGTTTCATAAGTGCATTGTATTAACATATTAAATTTTAAATGTACTTATTGTGCATACAGACTGCACTTTTTTTCCCCAAACTGACAAAATTATGTTAACATGTTTTCATTTTTTTTATTTCTTGTTCTGTAATGCTCAAAGATTTTCCTAAAAACATATAATCTTATTTCTCAGATGCTTCTTGTTCTTTCAATTCTTTTTTCAATTTTGCTAGAGCAGCCAGTCTCATGTCCCTCCACTGCCTTCGTTCCTGTAATTACACAAAGAAAAGTTAGTGGGACGACCACCTCATTTCTAGGATGACAGCCTCATTTTTATCAGTATAGTGCTGCTTACAAAAAGGTACCCTCACCTTCTTGAACTTGATCCTTTAATGCTGACTGGAAAACTAGATATGTGACATATGTACTTACCTATGAATCAATGAATACATTAGTTTTATTAGCATACATTGCAGTAATGTCAGTATTACCGGACTTCACCTACAAGTGGGAACACCACATGTGAAAAGTCACCTTTAGAGGGCTGTATCTTCATCATCGGATGGAAAGCAGCAGTCTTGTCTAGAAACTTTTTCCACCTGCTAAAAGTGTGGCCTTGAAGCTGTGGGAACCCAACACAAGGGGCCCTGGGGTTTTATAATTAACATCATCAGGTACCATGAACTCACCTTAGTCAACCTGACCCTGCCATGCTTCTTTGGAGAACTCTCTCAAATAATATAACACTTCCTCCAAGAAGGTTGCTGTTGCAAACAATATAATATCAGGAGTTGCTTCTGAAGGTGGAATAGCAAAGTATATATTTTTTACATGCTGATGACACTGAAGTACCATTTACGTAGTCCAATACACTCTGTTGGATGCCTGGTGTATCCCAATGGGTAGAAGTGGCATGCATTAACTACAGAAATGATTATGTTATTCATTTAATTATACTTAGTCGCTGTCTCCCACGTTAGCAAGGTAGCACAAGGAAAGAGACGAAAGAATGGCCCAACCCACCCACATACACATGTATATACATAAACACACACACGCACATGTACATAACTATACATTTCAACGTATACATACATATACATATATACACATGTACATATTCATACTTGCTGCCTTCATCCACTCCCATCGCCACCCCACCACACATGAAACAGTACGCCCCTCCCCCTGCGCATGCGTGCGCAAGGTAGAGCTAAGAAAGTTCAACAAAGGCCACAATTGTTTACCCTCAGTCTCTAGCTGTCATATGTAATGCACCAAAACCACAGCTCCCTTTCCACATCCAGGTCCCACAAAACTTTCCATGGTTTACCCCAGACACTTCACACGCCCTGGTTCAAACCAATGACAGCATGTCAACATTGGCATACCACATTGTTCCAATTCACTCTATTCCTTGCACATCTATCACCCTCCTGTATGTTCAGGCCCCAATTGCTCAAAATCTTTTTCACCTCCATTTACGCTGTCCCCGATAAGCGAAATAGTGTAAAGGAAAACAATGAGGAAATTCAGCCCACTCCACACTACACATGTATTAATAAATGCTCACACATGCTCATATATATACATGTCAACATATCCATACCACAGACATATATATATATATATATATATATATATATATATATATATATATATATATATATATATATATATATATATATATATACACATGTACATATCCATACTTGTATCCTGCCTTGTATCTATCACATTTCTACTGTATACATACCATTTCCTACATTAGCAAGGTAGCTTTAAGAACAGAGGACTGAGCCTTTGAGGGAATTACCCTCACCTGGCCCCCTTCTCTGTTCCTTCTTTTGGAAAATTATAAAAACTAGAGGGGAGGATTTCCAGCCCCCCCTGCTCCCTCCTGTATGCCCTTCATAATAATTTATAAAGCAATGAATTTGAAATTATTTACTGCAGCAAGAACAGAGTTTGTTTGTGGCAATTATCAATCAAATGAAATAAATCATGCTGGTTTTCATTAAATTACCAAGAAAAAGTACACTATACTAAATAAACTTCATTGGGAGAACATTATGGAGCATTGCAGATTTCTGAGAAAGAACTTGAAAATGGGGAAGCAAGACTGAGTTATATAGCATGGTGGTTTGGTAGATGAGTATGTATTTGACTGTAAAGCTTGTGGTTCACTATATAGATTTACAATACAATATAGTGCGGACATTAAATAACTCCCATTTTTTCATTATAAGACAAGCTGGATACTATTTCAGTTTCCCACTAGAGTAAAAAATATTGTTTACCACTCATATATTTGTGCACTTCTGCCCACCTGAACCAGTCGCAACAATGCCTGATTATCAAGCAGTTCAAGATGCTGAATGAACTTGAGCATGAGTCTAACGCCTCAGTAGTTGCTCACAGTTATGGCATTAATGTGAGTAACATCCCCGCCTTAAAGAAGAAATTTGCATCCATCAAGAAAGTCTTATCTCAGCCATCTGTTTTGAACAAAATATTACATCTCAGGATGCCGACAAATGTGAAAATGGAGGATGCTCTTCCATTTAATCCTTAAACATTATGAAAAAAAAAATCCCACAATCTAAAAATCTGAGAATTTCAAGGGATGGAAAGTATTTTCTTCTTAAAATATTGAAGATGTTACCAACAGTTTCTTGACTGATTCATACACAAAAGATGAGTTACAGAAAGAGCAATATTAACAAAAATACTGTATTAAAAATATGACTGGTATAGCAGTGTACAATTTAGAACATTTCCAGTTCAGAGAGGTGAGTGATCAGTCATGTCACAGTTAAAAACTTGCATCTTAGCCAGTGAATTTTATGGTGAATATTTTGAAGGATTGTTAAATGTGTTTGATGAAAGAATGGCAGATGTAGGGTGTTTTGGTCGGGGTGGTACAAGAAATGAGTCGAGGAGAGTGGTTTGGTGAGGAGAGACGAGGTGGTTACAGCCTGGTGTGAGACGAAATGTGGCAAGGCAGCTGAAGTGGTTGGTATTGCAGTTGAATTTATCAAGAAAGGGAGTGACTGGTTGGTAGGATTTTCAGAGTATATAGGGATCACAGCGAGGTGCCTGAGGATTAGCAGAACACATGTATACTGCCACTGCATAAAGGCAAGGGGGATAAAGATGAGTGTTCAAACTATAGAGGTATAAGTTTGTTGAGCATACCTGGTAAACTGTATAGGAGGGTATTGACTGACAGGGTGAAGGCTTGTACAGAGATTTAGACTGGGGAGGAACTGTGTGGTTTCAGAAGTGGTAAGGAATGTGTAGGAAATATTTAGTAAAACAGATGGATTTGCATGTGGCATTTATGGATCTGGAGAAGGCATATGACAGGCTTGAGAGAGATGCTTTGTGGAGGGTCTTAAGAATATACAGTGTGGGAGGAAATCAGCTAAAAGCAGTGAGAAGTGTTTATCAAAGATGTAAGGAGTGTGTTCGAGCAGGAAGAGATGAGAGTCAGGGGTTCCAAGTGAAGGTTGATTGGTGGCAGGGATGTGTGATGTCATTTTGGTGGTTCAATTTGTTTATGGGTGGGGTGGTGAATGAGGTAAATGCAAGAGTCTTAGAGAGTGGAGTGAATATGCAGTCTGTCAGTGATGAAAGGGCCTGGAAAGTGAGTCAGTTGTTGCTTGCTGATAATAAGGTGCTGATGGCAGATTCAAGTGAGAAGCAGAAGTTGGTGACTGAGTTTGGTAAAGTGTGTGAAAGGAGAAACTTGAGAGTAAATGTGAATAAAAGCAAGGTTATTAGGTTCAGCAGGGTTTTGGAAGAAGAAGTGAATCAAAGGGTGGGGGAGGAGGTAAAGGATTTGGGAGCACTGAAGAATGTGAGAAAAGAGAGGATGTTATCTGGGAAGGCAAAAATGGGTATGATCGAAGGTATAGTAGTCCCAACCATATTATATGGATGAGCGACATGGGCCATAGATAATGTTGTGAACAGGAGGGTGAATGTATTGAAAATAAAATGTTTGAGGACAATATGTGGTGTGAGGGTAAGAGAGATGTATGGTAATACAAAGTGTGTGGATTAGAGAGCAGAAGAAGGTGTGCTGAAAAGGTATGGACATATGGATAGAATGAGTGAGGAAAGTTTGACAAAGATGGTATATGTGTCAGAATTGGAGGGAACAAGGAGAACAGTGAAATCAAACTGGAGATGGAAGGATGAAGTGACAAAAAAGATTCTGAGCGATTGGGCCTGAACATACAAGAGAGTGAAAGGCATGTATGGAAAAGAGTGAATTGGAACGATGCGGTTTACTGGGGTTGAAGTACTGTCAATGGACTGAACCAGGGCATATGAAGCATCCAGGGTAAACCATGGAAAAATCTATGGGGCCTTTCTTTGTCTGTTGCTGGTGCTACCTTGCTAATCGAGAAATGATGATTAAATATAAAAAATAATTCATTTTTGGCACATGATCCTTAACCCTTCATTTATAAGGAAATCAATTTCACGATATAGCACACTTTGCTACTGCACAAGCCTTTTTGGTACCTGTCTCATACTAAATTATGACCCTATCTATTGTCCTATATTCAATTCCAGCTCATCCTTACAGCAGATGATAAGCCCCTGATTCATCATTCTATAAATGTGTATGGTTCATATGAATGTGAATCAAAACTAATGTCATGCCAGCCACACTTCCCTTAGGTGCAAGGGCTAAATAATTGGTGTACCAATTATAATAGCCTGATGCCAGACTATGGTCCATAAACTTCTGGGCAAAGAAGAGAAAGATTACAGAGAACAAGTGACTGAGCAGTACTGGTGTAAGACTTACAAGAACCAAGGAGTATATATGATTCTGACTTATAATTTCATAATGTTTCATAACAAGGTGTTAGCTATGTTTTCCAAATATACTCTGAATACTTCATTATGAAAATTTTTTCAGTTTTAAAGTTTCAGAATAATACGAGCTGGAAACACGATTGTGTGAACCATCACAAATGACAGACTGGAGAGCTACTCAAACGGAAACCATAAAATCAATGCCATATTATTGCTAAAAGAAATGAATTACTGTGCTTTTGCCATAACATCAACTTTTCCCCAGCTGAAATGGCTTCTTTCTGGAGGACGATCTTTCTGAGTATTTCCTTGAAATGAGAAACAGTTCACAAGTAATACATGGAGATTACACATACATAGAGGCCATACACAGACTATATGCCCTCATAACACTTACCAGCACATTTTAGACAAAAAAAGAATCCCTTAACATCCTCTACAAACAGTTCATCAGCTCCAGCCTAAACTACAACTCATGTGCTTGAGCATCCCATGTAAAGCAACCATAACAAACCTAAAATTGTAATCCACACAAAACAAGGTCCTCAGAAAATTCAGTGCCTACCTAGAAACCAAAAACACAAAAACTGCTTAATAAAACAAAAATACTTCCAATACAATCATGCTTTGATATGCTCGACACCCAGTTCTTTGTAACTCCTCCTAACCAAACCATACCATAACCAGTAAAGTCCCAGTGATTCAAGAATTAGCGATTCCAAAAGGTAAACTTCAACCACACATATTTCCTGTTTTTGCTTCTGTCATCACTAGCATCCCTCAAAATTATTCTTTTCAAGCATATTTGCATGAGTGGGATCAAATACTGAACAATTAATCATGTGTATATTATGAATAAACATTTGCTAATATTTGCTCTTGGAACATAGAAGTATGTTGCCTCATTAAAGCCTTACAGACTGATCTTATGTGAGAAGATTATTCTAAAGATTTTCTATGATCTAACGTATAAACATGAACGAATATTTATGTAATTTCAGTTAATGAGTAACCAAAGCTGAAAGACAGGAATCCTTAAAGAACAGTAGCACTGAAAGGAGGGAAACCCTTGTCCCTCCGTTCACATTTGTTAATGCACAAGAGACAGAACACTGAGCAAGAGTTGCCCTCTGCCAGTGGCCTTTTAGAAATGAGGAGCAAAAAGCTAAATGGCATCCCCCTAGAGGGAGTTCTTGGAGAGAATGGGCATCAGAGATGTTGATCGACACAAGAAGCCTACAATATCTAGCAGTCCTACTACATCGTAGTACAATAGATGCAAGCTACTGTAACATGTTCTACTATTACCATAATATCATTATGAGAATACATTCAGGAATGAAAACTGCACTACATATATGAAGACAGTAAGCAGGAGCACTAAGCCAAGAAACGACTAATTGAATATCAATACGACCTTTACAACACACCAGTTGGTAAAAGTTAGTACCGTACCAGACTCTACCAACTATGTACAGAATTTACTGAGTGAATGAAAACAAATTCTGCAAGTCAAAATACAAAACAATCATGTCCTATCAATTCATATCAAGTCTTGAAGTAATCGTGCTAAATTCAACAATTATTAACATCAATTACATTAACCTTTCTGCCGATATTGGATGGTTCAAGTCTCACCCCAGGGGGTTTTGTGAGTAGAATATAGCTCACTCTACTTGAGGATACAAACAGTTTTGGAAGGTAACTCTTTGCTTACTTAAGCTGTGTAGGGGTTTGAGTGAGCATACAGCAATCTTCATTGCTGGTATAGTCATATTCTGGATGACAATATGCGTCATCAGCTGCCAAACTGGTTAGAAATTTGGGCAGAAATCTATATGCTCACCATCACTGGACTGCACCATTCTAAGACAAAATATCAACAGATCAGGGTGACAAATTTCTTTATTTCTCTGTCTTAAGTTTTCTGGTGGTGAGCCAATCAAGTTTTACTAAACACTATGAAATTATAACTCGGCCACATACTGCATAATTATGGTTACGATAGTCCCATGACTGTTCACTCTAATCTAAAGGCATTACCTTTTCAGTCAACCACTAAAAGAGTTTGGAGAATTGGGAAAATTTTCCGTCAATATGAGATACATTATATACAATATATATATATATATATATATATATATATATATATATATATATATATATATATATATATATCTTAAATCTATTATAGTTTTACCTTTGGTATATAAGCTTCATTACAAATTACTGTAGTAAACATAATATATAATTTTGAAATAAATTCCTTACCATAAGTTTTTCCTTTGGTATCAATTCATTCACTTGCTCAATAAGAGTACCAGATTCTTCTGGAATCCAAGAGGGAGGTTTAGCAAAGGTTTTCGTAACTGACGCCACTGTTGGCCCGTACCGTTTAATAAAGTCCTCTATACCTATGAGAAACAAAGTTTTCATGAGTAAAAGAACTTCAGAATGATTAGTTCAAAAGATCAAATTATATAGATAGTTCTCCAGCCTGCAGAAAAAACATTGATGTTACATAATCCTCTTATCTGTTTCTTCAAGATTGGTCATATGATGCCACATGACCCTCTTTTCTATCTCTTCAAATCAAGTCTAATTGCCCTAAGTAATCTTTTCTACCATTTATACAACTGGTGCATGATCATCTACACCATCATAAACTCCACCCTTTTGATACTATTCCTGAATACCACTTTCAATACTATTCCTACACAAAGGTCAGGTGCTCATTTCAAACTCTTCCAAAAATGTCTGCAATCTTAATTTTCCTGCCCGCACTTGATTATACAGCCAAGGTAACATTACACACCTTTGATGTGAACCCACTTCCACCACCTAGAACCACTTTCAATCCACCCTTTATTTGCATACTCTTCTTGTATAAATTCCTCACAACATTTAAAAACTTTTCTTCCACACCATATATTCACAACACCTACAAGGCAACTACATCAACTCAACCAAAAGGATCTCTAGGTCCAGTAATGCCAAAACAAATCCCTCTTTTTCTCCAAGTATTTCTCACACAAATTCTTCACAACAAACACCTGGTCCACACTTCCTCAATCACTCATGAAGAGACACTCTTCCTTAACCAGATGCTATGTGTATACCAACACCCTCTCAATCGCCACTCTCCTTACATCTTTCCAGGTGTACTCGACACACTTAACCCTCTGTAATTTCAGCATTCATGATTATGCCCCTTGCCTTAATATGCATTCTGCCAGCCTTAAGCACCTCACATTAGGCAATATTAATATCTAAAGTCCTGAATAACTAAAAAACAGAACTGTCTATTACCCATTTCTTGAGCAACTTGACTGCAGACACATCCACAGCTGCATTACCACATTTCACTATATACACGACATTAACTACCACCTTTTTTTCTCACCAAACCATTTACCAGGACTCTTCACTTCAATAAACCATCTCTTACCAAACAAAACACACCTGCCAACTTATCATCTGACTGTAATGAGCTGGGCTTAAGCTGCCCTCCTCTTTCTAAGGGCTCACCCTTAGCACTCAATACAGCAAAACCACTAAGGTTCTCTTATTACAGCATGAATCTCCTGCTAGGGAGTACAAACACTGGGTAGGGCTTACAAACTTTAATTCATAATCATTGTCAATACTATAGTAAGAAAATTAACTCCAAACAACAAAAACACTTTACCCTAACTGCTCATAAGACATTTACATACAGTAAGAAAAATAACTCCAAACAGAAACACTTAACCCAAACTGCTCACATAAGACATTTACATATAGTGCACATTTCAGTACTACCAACATGTACTTATCAAAGAACCACCAGGATGTTCTCCCAACACAGCACCTCTCAGGCATCAAACAAGACTACTTGAGTCTCGTTACTTGGTCCGCTCAAGGCACCTCTCATGCACAAGGCATGCTACCATCTTCCCATCCGTACTGTAACACCATGCACCTAGCTGCACCAGCAGTGGTAGTCTTGCTGTCCCGCAACTGTTTTTCTGCAACCACCTGGCACTGTGGACCTTCACCATACACCAAACTCCAGCCCTGCCATACCCTCGGGCATCCACAGTGGTTGATAGTTGCTATGGAATAGAGCACAGGCCAGTCAAACTGGCAGGATGATGCGGTCAGCTCACCAAACACCTTGCCATGCCAACACAGATGTCCAAAGTCTCCTCCCCATGTGGCTCCTCTCAGAATTTCCTGCAAACCCGGAAGAGTCCCCGTCCTCGTGACCATACGATGAGGAGTATCATTCCTTACAGCTGCCTGCATCAAAATGACCATTCCATCCTTCTCAAGGCACCGACTTGTGCCCATGTGGCTAGCCACTGAGGCTTCAGCCAGCGCGCTAAATTCAAATCCTCACACTCACCCCCCCTCAAATTTTGCGTGTGCCCCCTCGAGCACATCCCTCACAGACCTCACACCTAGAGCCCTCCTTGCCCACCTGCTTGGCAGTCCTGAGAATGCTCAAGTCAAGTAGTCTCCTTTGTTTCCCTCTCATCTGCTCCCCTCGTGTCTTTTTCACTCAGCTCTTCCCCTTCCTCCAGTGTTCCCTGTCGTGACTCCTCACGCCCTCTGACAGTTCTCCTTCCGGTTCCTCTACCATCTTTCCATCCGTACTGTAACACCATGCACCTAGCTGCACCAGCAGTGATAGTCTTGCTGTCCCGCTAAGGATGGGAACTGTTTTTTTGCAACCACCTGGCACTGTGGACCTTCACCATACACCAAACTCCAGCCCTTCCATACCATCAGGCATCCACAGTGGTTGATAGTTGCTCTTCCCCTTCCTCCAGTGTTCCCTGTCGTGACTCCTCACGCCCTCTGACAGTCCCCCTTCCGGTTCCTCCTCAACACTTCAGCCATATCCAGCATTTCTACTCTTCCTCCCCTTTTCCTTTCCCTTCATGGCTGACCCTTATTGTTCACATTGATCTTGTAGGCCAGTGCTGTCACCCTGCCACCATAGATGCTAGTACCTTCCCATGGCCCTCTTCCCCTTCCAGTCTCACCTTATACACCTGGCTGATCTCATCTAACACCTCCATGATGCTGAGTGGTCCCAAAGCAATACCTGTAGCTCCACTTGCAAAGACTCTGCTTTACCCCGTTCCTGCCTTTTTCTCTGATTAATCTCATTACATTGCTGCATGGTCCCTGCAGCACCTTTCCAAGCACCCTGCTGTTTCTTCTGGAGCTCCCTCACCCACTGGTGGTGTGTGACAGTAACTTCATCTGTATCCAATGTGAACCTATCTATGGGCAAATGAGGCTCCACTCCAAACATCAGATAGTGGGGTGAAAACCCAGTCACAACATGTAAAGTACTGTTGTAAATAGCCATCAAACTGGAAAAGTACCTTGGCCACTGCTCCTGCTGTTCCCTGCCCAAGGTAGCCAAAATCCCATGCAAAGTACAGTTGAAGCATTCACAAACACCTTTCCCTTGCAGTATGGAGTCATTCGAGATTTCTTAACCTGATAGCACTTGCAGAGCTGTTCCATCAGCTACTCCTCAAAATTCCAACCCTGATTTCTATGGATCCTCCCTGGGCAAATGAACCAGGTAAATATCTCTTCCACAATTATCCTTGCCGCTGTATATGCCTTCTGATTCTTTTCTTGGTAGGGAAAGCTAAGGCAAATTTGCAAAACACATCTGTCACCACTAACACATTCTCCTTCCTATCTCTAGCTGGTTCTAGCACTCTGAAATCTACAGCCAACACTTCCCACCTTCCATCATCCCCAGCCTAGTCTTTGCAATGGGACTCTCCTCTTTTGCCATTGCACACATGTTACATCTAACCACACACTTTTTGATGTCCTCATGCAATCCCAGCCATGCAAACTTCGTCACCAATGCTGTGGTCCTAGCAAACCCCTGATTGCCCCATTCACTGAGGGCCCCTTGCATCACCTTCTTCCTCTGATCCAGTGGCAACACCACTCTCCACGTCCTCCATTATGCTCTCCTCTCCAGTATATGAACCCCTGTCCCTTATGATCAACTGCCATCTCACCCTACACAACTGTCTAAATTCATCTGTCTGCAGCTGCCCTTTTATTTCCTGACAATGTAGCTTCCTAGTCATTTGCATCCAAAGCTTACCCAGTACTGGACATGACTTCTGTGTATCCCTCACCTCATCCAAGCCCATTCTGCCCCATACCTTTGTCCGCACTACCCATTTTTTGCTTACCACCTACAGGATGTTCTACCATATTCCTCCCAACTCCTCTCCCTCTCTTATTTCTAGGTTGTGTGTCCTCTGGGACAACCCATCAGTGTTGGTATTTTCCTTGCCTGGCCAATACTTAACTTCAAAGGTGAACCAGTTCACATCTCCCAGCCACCTGTTCTCCACAGCCCCCAGCTTGGTCATGTACAAATGTGCCAATGGATTGTTATCCATCAGCACTACAAACTGTCCTGCCAAATAATTTTTGAACTGCTCTGTCACTGCCCACTTCAAGGCCGACAATTCCAACTTCCTGGAGCAGTAGTTGCTCATATTCTGTCCTGACCTCCTTAACCCCCTGCTTGCAAAAGCTACTGGATGCAACTTCCCATCATGTTCCTGTGAAGGAACTGCCCCTAATCCTTTGAAACTAGCATATGTCTCCACCACAAACTGTTAAGCACAATCGGCATTCTTCAACACTGGTGCACAATTCAACTTTTCCTTTAAATGTGCAAAAGCTCTGGCCTCTGTCCCACCACAATACTTGGTAATCTCCACTCTTTAGAGCATGCAATGGTGCAGCCACCTTAGCAAAACCCTCATTAAATCTCCTGTAGAAGGAGCAAAATGCTAAAAATGCCTTAACTTCCATCACTGTGCATGAAGTGGGCCATTCCTGGACTGCCTGAATTTTTACTGGGTCCATTCTGATTCCTTTCTGTGATATAAAAAAACCCAGATATTTAAGTTATGGCATCAAAATATGACACCTAGAGGTTAAGCTTTACCCCATGCTTCCTCAAGAGCTCAAACCCCATCTACAGTCTATCCAAGTGCTCTCCCACACTCTTTGAGAACACTAACAAAACATCAAGGTATACTAACAGGGTGACAAAAATGTGATTCACCATGAACCATTGAAAGGTGGCTGGGCTACTGGCCAGTTCCATGGGACAGTGCACATACTGGTGGTGCCCAAAGGGTGTCACAAAAGCAGTCTTAGCACGATCTTTAGCCTGAACCTTAATTTGGTGATACCTAGCAGCCAAATCAAGGAGGAACAGTACTGTGCCCCAGCCAAGGCATCCAACATGTCTTGATCCGGGGTAATGGAAAGGCATCCTTCTCAGTAATCTCATTTAACTTCCTGTAATCTACACACAGCCTTAGGGAGCCATCCTTTTTCTTCACCTGCACAATTAGAGCTGCATATGGACTTGCACTCTCCTCAATCACTCCCTGTTCCAGCAGCCCTTTGATATGAGCCTTCATCTCCATTATACATTTGGAGGGAATATGTCAGTAAGGCAGCTGAATGGGCATATCACTTAAGTGTATCTAGTGCTCCACCCAAGCAGCACATCTCAACTCCTGTTCATCCTCTGTAAACACACTCTTATACCAGTACAACAGTTTATCTAGTTCCTTCTTCCCTGAATCCGGTTAGTCTTTGGCCATGTGGACACCCAACTGTTGCCAGTACCACCAAGCCTCCCCGGCCAACACTGTATGTATTGCAGTGTGACTACCCATTATCCTCCTAGTGACTTGGTCATATGACACCTTGGCTACCTGCCACTGGGACCTAAGTTGTACATCTGTCTTGCACACATTGGCCACAGCCACCCAGCCTTCACCTCTCACTACCCTGGTATAACTAGGAAAGACACAAATGCCCTCTGGCATCCAACAGCCATCTGTCTCTTGTAATGGTTCCAACAAGGCATTTTCACTCTCTGCCTCTTGTAAACTCTGCACAAACACTTGCAACACCCTCCTCGTGCCTGCTGGAATCACCAAATCTTGCCCTCTGGTGCATAGTAGCCCACCCAAATGATTGCTGTATGGCGTTCAACCTGGCTTACACTGCATGAACACATCTACCCCACTTCTCACACAACTCTGACTGCCAGGTGCCCACAGAGCTTCGCCAACCCTGCACCAACTCTGCCAGCACATTCATACCCAACAGTACTGACAATCAAGTTTCTTGAACAACACCCCTGGTACTGGCTGCCCACTTCACAAACAATCCACAAACTCTAATCACCTTCCCCTCCACTTCCAAGTCCATCTGCACATATCCAAAACAAGGAATTCCCATTCTGTTTGCATCTGCAATATAAAGATTCAGCCCCCACGCTACCATTTGCTTGGGTAAAAGATCCTCCATCACCAAGCTAACCTCTGTTCCTGAATCAGCCTTTGCTTCCAAATGAACCCCATTTACACAATCTTGGGTCTTTCTCCAAACAACTTAACCTTATTTTTTCTCTCATCGTCTACTTCCTCAGCACTCATCCTCACATTCCGAACTGCCACTGGGCCTGGTGTAGACCTTGAGGACCAACCCTTCTTCCTCAAGGCAGTCCATTTCCTGACTTCTGCATCCACTCCTTAAACCTGGGACACTGAAACCTTAAATGACTTTGCTGACCACACAACATGAGGCCAAACAGGAGGACTGCTCACAATCTGTTCTGGCCACTTCCACCCTCTCAGTTCAGCTTCCTCTTTGCGAATCTACCTCATCCACTTTTTCTGCTGCCCGATTAACCAATTCTTACCACTGCACCTTTGGATGATCATTACACCACTTCTGTAATATAATCCCAATCCAGCAGTCCCTCAGATTCCTACAGAACCATATGTTCAGCAACCAACTCCTGTTCTCCTCCCTTTTGCACCTCACTTTCTGCATTTTCTTCTCAATCTCCAACAATGAATCAGCAAACTCCAGCACACCTTCCTGTGGCTGTCAAACACAGTCAAGTAACTGTCTCTCCAAGTCTACATAACTTAAGTTCATACTAAAGGCAACCTCCAAACACTCAAATAGTGCAGCTACTGAGTCCATGTGGCTGTTCTGTACTCTAGTAAGTGTGGGCCCTTCAAAAAAAATCCCTCAAATATGTCACAGCCTCCCATCCATGCAACCCCACTTGTCTTATGTTTTCCTCAGCATCTCTCATCCACTCATCAAACTCACTGGCCCTCCTCAGCCTGCCAGAAAATTTTGCAAGCGTAGGGACTGACCGAGACCACACTATGCTCCTAGGCTGCTTGCTATCCCCTCCCTGACACAAGTTAACTACAGCCTGTGCTAACTCCCTATTAGTTGCAAGTTGTACCACAGTCTCCCTTGTTACAGATACCCCCTGATTCTCCTCTCTCTTTACTTTGTCTTCACTTTCCCCTTGATCATCCCACTCTGGTGGGAACATAAGATCAACCATGCTGACCTCTTTCTTAGAACTCACCTTTAGCACTCAATACAGAGAAACCACTATGGTCCTCTTACTGCTGCATGAATCTCCTGCTGGGGTGTACAAACAATGGGTACGGTTAAAAAACTTTCATTTACCACCATTGCCAACACTATAGTAATAAATTAACTCCAAACAACAAAAATACTTTACCCTAATCACTGACATATGACATTTACATACAGTAAGAAAAATGACTAACCAGAAACACTTTAACCTAACTGCTCACATAAGACATTTACATACAGTAAGAAAAATAACTCCAAACAGAAACACTTTACCCTAAATGCTCACATAAGACATTTACACACAGTACATGGGTTAGTACTACCAACATGCACTTACTAAAGCACCTCTAAGGCCTCTCCTCGCTCAGCTCACACCACCCACAATCTGGTTACCATATGAAACTACCTGAGTCTCGTCACGTAGTCCACTCTCATGCACAAGGAATGCTACCACCTTTCTGTATGGAGTCGTCCACAGTCTCCTCCCCATGTGGCTCCTCTTAGAAACTTCTGCAAATCCAATTTCCATAACTAACAGCACAACTTATATCCTTTCCTGCATCACCTCATTATTACTGAGAGCACTGACATACCTGCTGTAAACCCAGCAGAGTCCCGTCCTCGCAACCACACAGCGGAGAGTATCATCTCTCACAACCCGTGTCAAAATGACCATTCCATCCTTCCCAAGGCATCGACTGGTGCCCCTGTGGCTAGCCACTGAGCCTCCAGCCAGTGTGCTAAATTCAAATCCCTACAGCACACTAAATTCAAATCCTCACAGCATACTAAATTCAAATCCTTTCATATCTATACATACTTTCACAAGAAGTAATCAAACATCCCTCCTGCCGCCTCTCTTAACACATTCACATCCATCATCCTCTACTATGCATGCCTGTTTATTGGCAAATACAAAAATCTAAGAATGTCAAACACCACTCAACCTTGCAACTTGTATGAACATCAATATTGGTGGTAATAGTAGTACTAGAAGCAGCAGCAGTTGTAGCATCATTACTTTTTTCCATACTTAATCACAGTTTCCCCACATCAATAAGCTAGTGCCAAGAACAAGAGAAGAAAGGCCACATTTGCTCACATACATTCTCTGGCTGTAACAGCCCTCTATGCACAACCAAGCCTCACAGACCTTCCATGATTTACCCCAGATGCTTCATATGCACTGGCTCAGTCAGTTAAAAGCACACTGACCCCAGTATACCACACCATTTCAATGCACTCTATCCCATGCATGCCTTTCACCCTCCTGCATGCTCAGGCCTTGATCGCTTAAAATCTATTTTGCTACTTACTTCCACCTCCAACTTAGTCTCCCCATTCTCCTTGTTCCCTTCAGTTCTGACATAGCATCATTACTATCATTCAGTTTTGACACAGCATCATAACTATTATTATTACTATCATTATCGTTATTACATAACCCAAAGACCTATCTTATTGGGTTACTAAAGCATCAAGGCTGTGCTCCATGCAGTAGCAAATAAGGTGAAAAGTGAGGAAGGTGCTAAGGTAAGAGTGGTGATGGAGCAAAGTTGGTGGGAATATCAACATGAAAAACTTTCAAAACAAGTGACACATGAAAACTAAAGGAAGAGCATGAAAACTAACTTTTTACACATAACAGATGACTTTGAACTTCACATACCATAACATGATTGCAAACAAAACTAAAGCAAAGACAGACAGCAATAATCCAAGGAAAGGTAAGCATTGCGCATGCAGGAGCTATACTTGCAACAGTTTTCTTCCCAAAACTGAACAACAAAATTTTGCAACTTCCCACTAAAAAATTGCTCAACCTACCTATGCAAGGGTGTCAGTTTGTGTGAGTGGTGTTTCAAAGTACCCAAATTTTAAAACCAGGTTTTTTGATGATTATAAAAATAAATCTACTAGCACAATCCAGCATCTACTAATACAGCTTAAGTGCAAATGTTGATAAACACAACCAACTTGCCAGACAACACAGATCCAATGACCGTGTTATCAGAAAACAACATTAAGCAGAATGTATATCCAACAAGCAAGCAGAGGACAGTTTTTCTCGTAGGTAGTTTTTCATGTTCAACAAAAAAGGAATTGCTGAAAAAAGTAAGATGTTTGCCCTTATGGCTTCCTAGCTTTCTGGAATGGTTCATTTTCTCTTTTATTCACACCTAAATTTGAGTGATTAATCTGCTACACTTCTAAAATTTTATAATCATACCATGATGATATATATGCTGTTACACAGCAGGCAGGATCAGTTAGCACTTCCTCCTCACGCAAGATTTCTGATGTATCAAAACTAAACACCAACATTTCAACATACCATGGGCGTTCAGAGCAGAAATTTCAAAGGGACCCATAAAAGCACAACGATACCCGAAACCATCCTTGATTAAGGTATCTATACCTTCAGCACTCAGAATGCCACTTTGCAACAAGTTGTTGCATTCATTTAAAAGGGCATATCTGTAAACAGAAACAGAACTTTCCATTACATGTGGCAAAAATTCTTCCAAAACAGTTATATATCAACACTTGCTTACTGCAAAGCAACAAATGATACCCAGTGTGTCCCCTAATTACAATTTTTTCTAAACATGACAGTGGAAATATAAGTTTTGAAAACAGAACAAAATTTCTCTATGAGGCAGAGTACTGTGAACATAAGATGTATTCCATGGGAATATATGGGTTAGGTCCTTCCAACCTTCACGATCTCCAGTGGGGAGGCCCTTACTATTACCCTTCATGAACCACTCACTCTTTCTGGGCCAGCCCTCTGCCAATTAGTGACCTCCAAGAGGTTGATGTCATCAACTGTCTCACAGCCAGCCAATCTGAGCTCACAACTTCCCCTAACCACTTCACTGAATATGCCATGCGATGGGAGAAAAGGGGAAATGAAAGATATCTTTGGGTGAGAAACAGTAAGAGCAGCAAAGGAAGTGGATCCAGGGAAGAAGCTCTCAGTGATGGGTAACAAGAATGGATTAGTGACAGATGTGAGTACAAATGATTTATATGTAAAGTATGATGTCCCAGATGATAATGATGAAAGGGTACATGGACTACCTGCACCCACAGTTATGACTTACATGTTTATGTTTTCCATACTAGAAAAGGGTAGATTACAAAAAATATGACTGCGTGATAATAAGTCTATCAAGGCAAGATGGGGAATTATTTAATCATATACTGATGAGTAAATTCATTTCTATAATTGTGTTTAGAAAAGTGAAGATAAAATCAAGAAGAATGAAAGACAAGAAGTGAAGAAATCAAAATATGAAACTTAAGTCCTAATAAAGTAACATAAAACAGATATCAATTATACTATGAAAAAAAAAGGGCATGAGGTAATGTGGAAGAACTGAGAATGCACCAGCATAGGGTGTGACAGACAGGTTTAGAATTGTTAAAGAAGTAGTGGAAAGAAGAAAATGAAGAAATCTTTTTGGAAAACATTGGGAAATCAGGAAAGGCACCTGGAGTGGATGGATTTATAGCTGAAATACTGAAGTATGGAGGAGAAAGTGTGATAGAGTGGATGCATCTGATGTGGAATTTAGCATGGAAACAGAAGGGTGTGCCTGAAAGCTACTGTTGTTCTTTTATTCAAAGGAAAAGGTGCTAAGGATGTATGTACCAATCATAGGGCAATGAGTCTGTTGCATATACAGGAAAGAAGTATGCAAGAATGCTGACTGATAGAATGATGGAAGTGACTGAATGCACAATAAATGAAGAGTAAGGGGGTTATAGGAACGGTAGGGGATATGTGGATCAGATTTTTTGGTAAATATGACTATGGAAACGTACTTAGCAAAAGGCAAGAAGTTGCATGCAGCTTTGATGGATATGGAGAAAGCATATGACAGAGCCAAGTGGAATGCTTTTTGGGATGTGATGGATGGTGTGAAAGCCTAAGAGTAGAGTGACAGCTACAGTGTACATGCGGGTGTGAGGCAGTGCTATGTCATGTCAATGTGGCTCTGGTTAGAGAGAAAAGAGATGGTGAAAGCCTTGCAGAAGATGAAATCCAGCAAGGCGGAAGGTTTGGATGGTACTGCAAATGAATTTATTATGATAGGGGGTGACTGTGTTGTCGACTGGTTGGTAAGGATATTCAATATATGTATGGATCATGGTGAAGTGCCTGAGGATAGCCAGAATGCATGTATAGTGACAATGTATAAAAGCAATGGGGATAAAGGTGAGCATTCAAACTACAGAGGGATAAGTTTGCTGAGTATTCCTGGAAAATTGTACGGGAGGATACTGATTGAGAGGGTGAAAGCATGTACAGAGCATCAGATTGGGGAGGAGCAGTGTGGTTTCAGAAGTAGTAGAGGATGTGTGGATCAGGTATTTGTTCTGAAGAATGTGTGAGAGAAATACTTAGAAAAACAAAGGATTTGTATGTAAAATTTATGGATCTAGATATGGATCTAGGAGCGGGGGGGCCAGAAATCCTCCCCTCCTTGTATTTTTTAACTTTCTAAAATGGGAAACAGAAGAAGGAGTCAAGCAGGGAGTGCTCATCCTCCTCGAAGGCTCAGACTGGGGTGTCTAAATGTGTGTGGATGTAACCAAGATGTGAAAAAAGGAGAGATAGGTAGTATGTTTGAGGAAAGGAACCTGGATGTTTTGGCTCTGAGTGAAACAAAGCTCAAGGGTAAAGGGGAAGAGTGGTTTGGGAATGTCTTGGGAGTAAAGTCAGGGGTTAGTGAGAGGACAAGAGCAAGGGAAGGAGTAGCAGTACTGAAACAGGAGTTGTGGGAGTATGTGATAGAATGTAAGAAAGTAAATTCTCGATTAATATGGGTAAAACTGAAAGTTGATGGAGAGAGATGGGTGATTATTGGTGCATATGCACCTGGGCATGAGAAGACAGATCATGAGAGGCAAGTGTTTTGGGAGCAGCTGAATGAGTGTGTTAGTGGTTTTGATGCACGAGACTGGGTTATAGTGATGGGTGATTTGAATGCAAAGGTGAGTAATGTGGCAGTTGAGGGAATAATTGGTATACATGGGGTGTTCAGTGTTGTAAATGGAAATGGTGAAGAGCTTGTAGATTTATGTGCTGAAAAAGGACTGGTGATTGGGAATACCTGGTTTAAAAAGCGGGATATACATAAGTATACGTATGTAAGTAGGAGAGATGGCCAGAGAGCGTTATTGGATTACGTGATAATTGACAGGTGCGCGAAAGAGAGACTTTTGGATGTTAATGTGCTGAGAGGTGCAACTGGAGGGATGTCTGATCATTATCTTGTGGAGGCTAAGGTGAAGATATGTATGGGTTTCCAGAAAAGAAGAGTGAATGTTGGGGTGGAGAGGGTGGTGAGAGTAAGTGAGCTTGGGAAGGAGACTTGTGTGAGGAAGTACCAGGAGAGACTGAGTACAGAATGGAAAAAGGGGAGAACAATGGAAGTAAGGGGAGTGGGGGAGGAATGGGATGTATTTAGGGAATCAGTGATGGATTGCGCAAAAGATGCTTGTGGTATGAGAAGAGTGGGAGGTGGGTTGATTAGAAAGGGTAGTGAGTGGTGGGATGAAGAAGTAAGATTATTAGTGAAAGAGAAGAGAGAGGAATTTGGACGATTTTTGCAGGGAAAAAATGCAATTGAGTGGGAGATGTATAAAAGAAAGAGACAGGAGGTCAAGAGAAAGGTGCAAGAGGTGAAAAAGAGGGCAAATGAGAGTTGGGGTGAGAGAGTATCATTAAATTTTAGGGAGAATAAAAAGATGTTCTGGAAGGAGGTAAATAAAGTGCGTAAGACAAGGGAGCAAATGGGAACTTCAGTGAAGGGCGCAAATGGGGAGGTGATAACAAGTAGTGGTGATGTGAGAAGGAGATGGAGTGAGTATTTTGAAGGTTTGTTGAATGTATTTGATGATAGAGTGGCAGACATAGGGTGTTTTGGTCGAGGTGGTGTGCAAAGTGAGAGGGTTAGGGAACATGATTTGGTAAACAGAGAAGAGGTAGTAAAAGCTTTGCGGAAGATGAAAGCTGGCAAGGCAGCAGGTTTGGATGGTATTGCAGTGGAATTTATTAAAAAAGGGGGTGACTGTATTATTGACTGGTTGGTAAGGTTATTTAATGTATGTATGACTCATGGTGAGGTGCCTGAGGATTGGTGGAATGCATGCATAGTGCCATTGTACAAAGGCAAAGGGGATAAGAGTGAGTGCTCAAATTACAGACGTATAAGTTTGTTGAGTATTCCTGGTAAATTATATGGGAGGGTATTGATTGAGAGGGTGAAGGCATGTACAGAGCATCAGATTGGGGAAGAGCAGTGTGGTTTCAGAAGTGGTAGAGGATGTGTGGATCAGGTGTTTGCTTTGAAGAATGTATGTGAGAAATACTTAGAAAAGCAAAGGGATTTGTATGTAGCATTTATGGATCTGGAGAAGGCATATGATAGAGTTGATAGAGATGCTCTGTGGAAGGTATTAAGAATATATGGTGTGGGAGGCAAGTTGTTAGAAGCAGTGAAAAGTTTTTATCGATGATGTAAGGCATGTGTATGTGTAGGAAGAGAGGAAAGTGATTGGTTCTCAGTGAATGTAGGTTTGCGGCAGGGGTGTGTGATGTCTCCATGGATGTTTAATTTGTTTATGGATGGGGTTGTTAGGGAGGTGAATGCAAGAGTTTTGGAAAGAGGGGCAAGTATGAAGTCTGTCGTGGATGAGAGAGCTTGGGAAGTGAGTCAGTTGTTGTTCGCTGATGATACAGCGCTGGTGGCTGATTCATGTGAGAAACTGCAGAAGCTGGTGACTGAGTTTGGTAAAGTGTGTGAAAGAAGAAAGTTAAGAGTAAATGTGAATAAGAGCAAGGTTATTAGGTACAGTAGGGTTGAGGGTCAAGTCAATTGGGAGGTGAGTTTGAATATAGAAAAACTGGAGGAAGTAAAGTGTTTTAGATATCTGGGAGTGGATCTGGCAGCGGATGGAACCATGGAAGCGGAAGTGGATCATAGGGTGGGAAAGGGGGCGAAAATCCTGGGGAGCCTTGAAGAATGTTTGGAAGTCGAGAACATTATCTCGGAAAGCAAAAATGGGTATGCTTGAAGGAATAGTGGTTCCAACAATGTTGTATGGTTGCGAGGCGTGGGCTATGGATAGAGTTGTGCGCAGGAGGATGGATGTGCTGGAAATGAGATGTTTGAGGACAATGTGTGGTGTGAGGTGGTTTGATCGAGTAAGTAACATAAGGGTAAGAGAGATGTGTGGAAATAAAAAGAGCATGGTTGAGAGAGCAGAAGAGGGTGCTTTGAAATGGTTTGGGCACATGGAGAGAATGAGTGAGGAAAGATTGACCAAGAGGATATACGTGTCGGAGGTGGAGGGAACGAGGAGAAGTGGGAGACCAAATTGGAGGTGGAAAGATGGAGTGAAAAAGATTTTGTGTGATCGGGGCCTGAACATGCAGGAGGGTGAAAGGAGGGCAAGGAATAGAGTGAATTGGATCAATGTGGTATACCGGGGTTGACGTGCTGTCAGTGGATTGAATCAGGGCATGTGAAGCGTCTGGGGTAAACCATGGAAAGCTGTGTAGGTATGTATATTTGCGTGTGTGGACGTGTGAATATACATGTGTATGGGGGTGGGTTGGGCCATTTCTTTCATCTGTTTCCTTGCGGTACCTCGCAAACGCGGGAGACAGCGACAAAGCAAAAAAAAGAAAAAAAAAAAGATAAGGCATACGATAGGGTTGACAGAGATGCTTTGTGGAAGGTCTTAAGAGTATATGGCGTGGGAGGTAAGCTGCTAGAAGCAGTGAAAAGTTTTCATCAAGTGTGTAAGGCATGTGTAGAAAGAGAGGAAAGCGACTGGTTCTCAGTGAAGGTCAGTTGGCAGCAGGGGTGTGTAATGTCCCCATGGTTGTTTACTTTGCTTATGGATGTGGTGATTAGGGAGGTACTTGAAAGAGTTTTGGAGAGAAGGGCAAGTATGTAGTCTGTTGGGGATGAGAAGGCCTGGGAATTGAGTCAGTTTTTGTTCACCGATAATACAACAGCACTAGTGGCTGATTCGAGTGAGAAACTACAGAAGTTGACAACTAAATTTGGAAAAGTGTGCAAAAGGAGAAAGTTGAGAGTAAATGTGAGCAAGAGCAAGGTTATTAAGTTCAGTAGGATTGAGGGACAAGTTAGTTGGAATATGAGTTTGAATGCAGAAAAATTAGAGTAAGTGAAGTGTTTTAGATATCAGAGAGTGGACTTGGCAGCAAATGGAATCATAGGAGTGTGAGTGAGTCATAGGGTTGGGAAGGGGGTGAAGGTTCTGGGAGTAAAGAAGAATGTGCAGAAAGAGAGAATGTTATCTCGGAGGGCTAAAATGGGTATGTTTGAAGGAATAGTAGTTCCAGCAATATTTATTATGCGGTTGCAAGGCATGGGCTATAGATAGGGTTGTACAGAGGACGGTGGATGTGTTGGAATTGAAATGTTTGAGGACAATATGTGGTGTGAGGTGGTTTGATTGAGTAGGTAATGAAAGGGTAAGAGAGAGGTGTGGTAATAAAAAGAGAGTGGTTGAGACATCAGAAGAGGGTGTGTTGAAATGGTTTGGACATATGGAGAGAATGAGCGAGGAAAGGTTGACAAAGAGGATATATGTGTCAGGGGTGGAGGGAAGAAGAAGTGAAAGACCAAATTTCATACACCATTTATGTCCTTCCAAAACATCTTATTCTCCCTATTTTCCCCGTAAAGTTTAACGATATTTGCTTACCCTGACTCTCATTTGCCCTCTTGTTCAATCCTTGCACCTTCCTCTTGACCTCCTGCCACTTTCTCTTATATCTTTTCCAGTCATTTGCACTCCTTCCCTATTGGTACTGCCCATACACTTTTCTTTTTCCTTTTACTAGTAACCTCATTTGTTCATCCCACTTCTCACTACCCTTTCTAATCTTCCCAGTCCACTCCCCTAGTTTCATATACTCTCACCTTTTGCAATTCTACACTCAAAATCTAGTATTTCCTCACACAAGTCTCTTTTCCAAGCTCACTTACTCTCAATAAGGAAATGTGTAACATTTTTCAAAAATGTTACTTTAACTTACAATAGCAAAATCAAGAAAAATGATTCAGCATAAAGCCAAAAGTATTCTAAATGTGTGAACTGCATCAAATATATAATGTTATCGTACTTATTGAGTTCTTGCACTACAATTCTGGCAAAAAGTTACATTCAGTAAAGAATCTTACTTGCATAAAGGAAAGGAATGAAAAAGGTAGATGAAAGAATTAAAACAAATCTGAAGGAATAAACACTAACCTCTTGTGAAAACAGCAAAATTCATTTATTTAGTTATCATTATTTCTTTCACTATGCAGTATCTTTCGTATCAATACACTTCTACAGAGTATATCATTGCATTATCTTTCATATCAATACACTTCTACAGATTATATCATTAAGTCCTGTTGTTCACAACAGTATGGTTAAAATACATTGGAATAAGAACAATGGCAACGTAAGCAGCACAGGTGGAATTAAACTTGAGTACATTCATATTCATCAAAGCAGAATGCCAGGATATCTGGCAGGCATTTTAAGACCAAAGAAAGGCTGCCAATTGTTGCAATGATGAGACAAGCTTTTTAGCTTCAGTATAGTAGTTAAAGTAATAAGTTCAATCAACTTTAGTGGGCCGTTGCAGTGAAAGGATTAAAGAAATGTTTGGGGATAATGGTTGAAGAAGCATGAGTATTGATACAATGGGATAAGGGGTCATGAGAGTGCAGAATACTCAAAGGGCTACGAAACAGCTTACAGAGGAGGTGAGAATAGCAATAATATACCTAAAAAAATGGAGTGTATATGGAAAAGTGAGATGGTGAGAATACTGGTAAGGCTGCCAATGAATAAATTTGTAAAATGTGTATGGTAGCATGGAAAAGTGGTTATGTGAAAGGTGATGGAACAAAAGCAGTGACTCTTTCACTGTACATATGTACAGGGAGAAAAATTGAGTGGCAGAATGACAGAATGATAAGAATTCTCGGCAGAATTGGCAGAGCATGTGATGAGATTGTAAATGATCATTCTAAAAAGGATTAGTGAACCCCTTGGTGAAAAATAGTGAGGAAACAGGAAGGGAATCATCTCCCCATGAATTCTTAAACTGATCTGACATTCACACTCAGTCTTAACTTCCAAGCAATTCTTCTTTTTAAATTTCAAATAATGTTAATCATCATTCCACTCATACAACTTATACTTTGTCAATATACTTACTGGAGCCTGTTCAACCCAAAACCAGGAAGTTCCTTCGAGAATATAACTGGTGATTGACCAATTTCTTTCATTAATGCCCCTGCGCGTGCTATCACATCCTTTGATGTCCATGGTGCAGGAACTACTTCTACCAAAGGAACATAATAAGGTGGATTCACCTGAAATGCAAACATCAAAATTTCATTTATTCTGACTTTTACTTGGTAACATAACCAAATGCCACTCAGGCCAGCCATTAAGAACATCAGAGACAATATTTCATAATTTTTTTAGATGTCTGATTGTTCTTACTCCATGTGGCCTTGGTGATATCCTCATGCAATCTACCCTCCTTCAATCTAATTTCCTTAACCCATCAATCTATCATAGAAGCAGCTTCATGAAGTGGCCTACACAGTACCTACATGCAATCTATCCTCCCCAACCCTTTTCAACTAAATTTCATCAACGATCCAGTCATCCTTAAAGCTTCAAGATGAAAACATTGTGGATTTACCTAAAAGTACATGCAGAACACTTAGGCATAGTAATGACAGGTTCCAGTGGGTGTGTAAAAATATACAAAACTGGTAGGAGCAATAGATACAAACAGTTGATATGAACATTAGGCAGGAGCATTAGGCAAAAGTTATCAATAGCAACATTAAGTAGGTGCCTCTGCAAAGACTGCACTAGAGTTACCCCCTGCCACTGGCCTATTAAGGCAGCACTGGACTTCACTAGTAATGGAGACTCTACTGCAGTGGCCACCCCCTTGAGGGAGTTCCAGTTGAGAACAGGCATCAGAGATATTGACAAAATGATATATAGCAAATGTTACATCCTTACTCTTTGAATGCTAACAGAAAACTGAGACAATGGGTAACTTATCATGAGCAGCACTGGCATCCCACACTCTTATGGCCAGCTTGGCTTGCATTGTAGTGTGATGGCTGTTATGATGAAAAATAAATTGGGAGTAATGTAAGTGTTCTTGCTATATCAATATCATATTATCAAATCATGCTATTAACCCAACACAACAGTTTTCCATTTCCTATAGAACATTTTTTGATATCTTCTTGCCTTTTTTACCTTAGCGAGGTACCATTAGGGGCAACTAAACCTTAAGAGGAAAAAATAAATCATGCATAAATTTAAGGCAAGAAATTTTCCATGCAATTTGGTGACAAAAACAGACATGACACTGAACTCTGAAACACCTATATCCTTTGCTTGCTCTGACAAAGATCAGAAAATTTCTGAGAAACAAAACCAACACATCCCAATACATCCTTCCTGATCCACTCATGTGCCTTGTGCCAAAAGTCAATACACTTTTATATACTAACTCAAAATTATGGGCAATTTCTCAGATTTATGTAACCACTTTATTTCTGTCAAACACAAACCAAAAGATGTCAGGTTTCTAATGATTCCATAGAAGCTGACCTGCTGGTGGATAACTTCAAATTATGAGATTACATTAAACACTGTCTTTCATTACAAGAACTGTTCAGCCAGTATTAACCAGGTGTTGATCATTTTCATGATGGATGTTATTAATGAGTACTTACCATTCCAAATGAAATTAAATGAATTTACTTTGTCACATAAACTGTATTTGAGTACTTACAGGATGACATACAATGAAGTTTGCCTTGTGTGTGAGGTGTGCAGACAACTTAGAAGGGACAATGCAGGACGTTGAAGATGAGAGAATGGTGTCTGGATCAGCAAGCTGGTCAATCTCACTGAGCACCTACAAGCCGAGAAGTTTTTCTTTTTAATTCACCTATTTCTGGTCTTTTTAAAGAAATAGCAGCAATCACACACTTCATGCAAAACAAATATCATCAAGACTAATCCTATTTCTACTGAATTACTCTAATGGGATGGGTGAAGTATTCATAGCCTCCATGAGATTTCACATACTACATTCTTAACATAAATAATGACTTCTTTCATACTTATTCGTCTGTCTACTTTTCAATGTTATAAAGTGGCTTTTTATTTTCATTTGTGAATGGCAGCTTTTTCTGCACAGTAAGCTAAATTTTGTAAACCAACAACTTTAAGCTATCTGAAAAAGAGCTTTAAGAAATTGTCTTGATTTCATAAGTGATATAGAAAATCTGTGCATGTAATGACTGCACTATTATGTTTTATGGGCAATTTCAGATCAGCAAATAAGACTGATACATTGGGTAAGTCTCTATTTCAAGAGCCACCTCCTAATTCTACATAGGAGTTGTCTGTGACATATCCACCTGAATTTGAATCATCTTCCACACGAGAATAACAAATGCTAAGTAACGACTCTCATCAACTGAATTACCCTATGAGAGCCCTGAAGCCCAGTCCTTATAACTGTTCATCATGTGAACCATCCCATGAGAGCCCTGAAAGACAATACTTTTTCAAAGGTGGAAAAGACAGTGTGTATACTGATTACATCAACCCTCTTGGGTTCTGCCATGATCCGCAAATCTCATCCGCATGATGTCTAATTACACTGTCTGTGTCACCAACAAATCTAACCTGCCTGATGTCTTATGCTGCAGAATGCATAACTAAATGCATGTCATTGGATGCTCTAATCAAATGCATATAATACTTACTCATGTGACATCTATGACCCTGGACATGACACATACCTAGTCACTGAGCCTAAGAGAAGGAATCTGGGTCCCCACAGCTACAAACTGCGGGACTTGTTCCCCAATCACAGTAAGCCAGTTTCATTCCGTGTGACTCACACCTGAGATGCAGCATTTTATCACTCCCATGTTTTACAAGATGACAATGCATTATCGAAAACCCTTTTGCTGTGTGTACAGCTGTGAGTTGAATACAAAGAAGTCTGCTTTCTATGACTGGGCAGCAAGTAGGTCAGGTCACAGAAGCCATGGAAGATTTAGCAATGCATTCTGTATCACTGGCCTACAGTAAGGTTAACACAATAAGAGTTGTTTCAAGAAAAAAAAAATTTGTGTGAACATTTTTGCCAGACAGTATCACTCTCTTCAATCCAAAAAAAGCCAGTCTTACACAGGACAGGAGTTGCATGAAAATATCCTCTTCAGTCATGAATTTTACACAGAAGATGAATCCTCAAGAAGCTATCAAACTATCACAGAGTGAATTATCCTATGACAGACTTGACCCATGTTCCAGTGATTCTACGGGCAATAAAAAGTCTTCTCATAAAATGTATCACAAACATTCTACATAAAACAGATTTCACCGGTAGTTTTGGTTTAAGGCTCTCTCATTCATACAACAAAATTTCCATGTTTATTCTACTATCATCCTGAAATACTGAGAATTTGTTGAATTCAAGTATAAAGTTCCTTAACGTCTTCGCATTATAGGAAGGTGGTTCCCTGGGAATGGTGACAGTTTACTTATGTTATGACAAAACTTGCCCTAGGGGAACCCACAAATATGTCTTACTCCTGTGCATTTTACAGGCACAATCAGAACTGTCTCTGTTCTTTATGAAATCAGATAAATGTAGTTCAAGGCTCTCACTTATTTCCTACCCCTGGACTCCCTTCTGTCTTTATAAGACTCCTGCAGCACTCAGGAAACTGGCCATATCCACTAGTAGGGTCTACAGGTCATAAAGTGTTGTGGAACAATGTATAGAGAACACAGGGCAAATGAATGGTAAATGCTTGGTGTCTTCTCTATGGTAGATACAACTTTGGAATAAAGAGTCTTTGGATATGCTGAAATGGTGTTTGTAGTGCTGTAGTAATGGGTGATGCCCAGAGCATACACAGGATAGCATGACTCTCTGGAGTTCCTCATTTCATGTTTTATCCTTGCATAGAATGTGAAAAATAACACACACTTAAGCAAACATATCCTCTAAAACTCTTCCCCTATACAGGAAAGAGGCAATGGCTGATCACAAACTGTGCAATTATGTGTAAAAATGATGACTAAGTTTGCCCTCAAAATGAATCATACAGGAAAATTTAGGGTAATAAGCAGTGCACACTTTGTTTCTGTTATCTTTGAAATTATAGGATGAAGAATTATGGTTCTACTAGGGTATATTACTTCATCTGTCACAAAATCTCTGTAGAAACCTTTACAAATTTAACATATCTACCAGTCTTATAACATCTACATGTCCAATGACAAAGCTCATGACCACCTAGATCTATCACAAGTTATGAACCACATTCTCTAGCAATACCTAAGTAACTTCCCCTTCACAGTCTACAACAATCTACCGAATATCACATATACTTTTGAGAAATGTAAGACTCCAAAGTATTATCACTAGTTTCCAATCTCAAGCAACTGAAAATTTTCACTTAAAACTTTTCACTTACCTCTTTCTTCAATTCCTCGTCCTCAAAGACAGATTCCTGAACAAGTTTGGCACCTTCAACGCAGTCTTTTAGGCTGCTTGCACCTAAGATGCAGGAAATCTTATAGAAAACAAAAGAACTATTTAACGGTAGACATATAACCTATACGATTTCTAAAGGACTCTTGAAAGATTTCTTTACAGCCCACCATTCAAAAGTACAAGGAAACTATTTCTAAATTGAAATTTTTCAGTAACATTCCATATTTGATATGTTTTTCCTTGGTAAAAAACCCAATGAGCACCAAAAAGTCAATAGAATAGTTGGCTGTAAGTCCTTCATACATGCGACATGAAATAAAATTAAAGATTACAGTTTACACACAAAAAATAATAATAATAATAATAATAATAATAATAATAATAATAATAATAATAATAATAATAATAATAATAATAATAATTATCCCTGGGGATAGGGGATGAAGAATACTTCCCACGTATTCCCTGCGTGTCGTAGAAGGCGACTAAAAGGGAAGGGAGCGGGAGGCTGGAAATCCTCCCCTTTCGTTTTTTTTTTTTTTTTTCCAAAAGAAGGAACAGAGGGGGGCCAGGTGAGGATATTTCACAAAGGCTCAGTCCTCTGTTCTTAACGCTACCTTGCTAATGCGGGAAATGGCGGATAGTTTAAAAGAAAGAAAGAAGAAGAATAATAATAATAATGATAATAATAATATTAATAATATATTACAGAGGTATAAGTTTGTTCAGTACTCCTGGGAAATCATTTGGGAGGGTACTGACTGAGAGGGTAAAGGCATGTACAGAGCATCAGATTGGGGAAGAGCAGTGTGGTTTCAGAAGTGTTAGAGGATGTGTGGATTAGGTGTTTGCTTTGAAGAATGTATGTGAGAAATACTTAGAGAAACAGATGGATTTGTATGTAGCATTTATGGACAATAGAGTGAGATGCTCTGTGGAAGGTGTTAAGAGTATATGGTGTGGGAGGTAAGTTGCTGGAAGCAGTGAAAAGTTTTTATCAAGGATGTAAGGCATGTGTACGAGTAGGAAGAGAGGAAAGTGACTGGTTCCCAGTGAATACCGGTTTGCTGCACCAGGTGCATGACATCTCCATGGTTGTTTAATTTGTTTATGGATGGGGTTGTTAGGGAGGTGAATGCAAGAGTTTTGGAGAGAGGGGCAAGTTTGCAGACTGTTGTGGATGAGAGGGCTTGGGAAGTGAGTCAGTTGTTGTTCGCTGATGATACAGCACTGGTGGCTGATTCAGGTGAGAAACTGCAGAAGCTAGTGACTGAGTTTGGTAAAGTGTGTGAAAGAAGAAAGCTGAGAGTAAATGTGAATGAGAGCAAGGTTATCAGGTTCAGTAGGGTTGAAGGACAAATTAATTGGGAGGTAAATTTGAATGGAGAAAAACTGGAGGAAGTGAAGTGTTTTAGATATCTGGGAATGGACTTAGCAGTGGATGGAACCATGGAAGCGGAAGCGAGTCACAGGGTGGGGGAGGCGGCAAAGGTTCTGGGAGCATTGAAGAATGTGTGGAAGGCGAGAACATTATCTCAGAAAGCAAAATTGTGTATGTTTGAAGGAATAGTGGTTCCAACAATGTTATATGGTTGTGAGGCATGGGCTATAGATAAGGTTGTGCGGAGGAAGGCGGATGTGTTGGAAATGAGATGTTTGAGGACAATATGTGGTGTGAGGTGGTTTCATCTAGTAAGTATGAAAGGGTAAGAGAGATGTGTGGTAATAAAAAAGAGTGTGGTTGAGAGAGCAGAAGAAGGTGTATTGAAATGGTTTGGTCACACTGAGAGAATAAAAGAGGAAACATTGACAAAGAAGATATATGTGTCAGAGGTGGAGGGAACGAGGAGAAGTGGAAGACCAAATTTGAGGTGGAAGGATGGAGTGAAAAAGCTTTTGAGCGATCAGGACCTGAACATACAGGAGGGATATATCCCTGGGGATAGGGGAGAAAGAATTCTTCCCACATATTCCTGCATGTCATAAAAGGTGACTAAAAGGGGAGGGAGTGGGGGGATGGAAATTTTTCCCTCCCATTTTTTAATTTTCCAAAGAAAGGAACAGAGAAGGGGGCCAAGTGAGGATACTCCTTCTAAGGCTCAGTCCTCTGTTCTTAATGCTACCTCACTAACATGGGAAATGGCAAATATGTATGAAAAAAAGAAAAAATATATATATATCACTGGGGATAGGGGAAAAAAATGCTTTGTGGAAGGTCTTAAGGGTATATGGTGTGGGAGGTAAGCTGCTAGAAGCAGTGAAAAGTTTTCATTAAGGGTGTAAGGTTTGTGTTTGAGTAGGAAGAGAGGAGAGTAATTGATTCCCAATGAAGGTCAGTCTGCGGCAGGGATGTGCGATGTTTTCATGGTTGCTTAATTTGTTTATGGATGGGGTGGTTAGGGAGGTAAATGCAAGAATTTTGGAGAGAGAGGGGTGACTATGCTGTCTGTTAGGGATGAGAGGGCCTGGGAAGTGAGTCAGTTGCTGTTTGCCGATGATACAGCACTAGTGGCTGATTTGAGTGAGAAACTAAAGAAGCTGGTGACTGAGTTCAGAAAAGTATATGAAAGGAAAAAGTTTAGAGTATATGTGAATAAGAGCAAGGTTATTTGGTTCAGCAGGGTTGAGGGACAAGTTAGTTGGGATGTGAGTTTGAACGGAGAAAAATTAGAGGAAGTGAGTCGTAGGGTGAGGTAACGGGTGAAGGTTCAGGAAGCGATGAAGAATGTGTGGAAAGAACGTTATCACAGAGTGAAAATGGGTGTGTTTGAAGGGATAATAATTCTTACACTATCATATGGTTGTGAAGCATGGGCTATAGATAGGGTTGTATGCAGGAGGGTGAATGTGATGGAAATGAAACGTTTGAGGAGAATATGTGATGTGAGGTGGTTCAATTGAGTAAGTAATGAAAGGGTAAGAGAGATGTGTGGTAATAAAAAGAGTGTGGTTGACAGAGCAGAAAAGGGTGTGTTGAAATGGTTTGGACATATGGAGAAAATGAGTGAGGAAAGGTTAACAAAGAGGATATATGTTTAGAGGTGGGGGGACCAAGGAGAAGCAGGAGACCAAATGGCAGGTGGAAGGATGGAGTGAAAAAGATTTTGAGCGACTGGGGCCTGAACATGCAGGAAGGGAGGAATGCAAGGAATACAGAGAATTCAAACAATGTGGTATACCAGGGTCGACTTGCTGTCAATGAATAGCACGTCAAACCCTGTACACCATGTCATTCCCATCCACTCTATCCCATGCATGCCTTTCACCCTTCTGCATGTTCAAACTCCAATCGCTAAATATCTTTTTCCTCCATCCTTCCATCTCCAATTTGGTCTCCCACTTCTTGTTCCCTTCACTTCTAACACATATATCCTCTTTGTCAACCATTCCTCACTCACTCTCCATATGTCAAAACTATTTCAGCAAACCCCCCTCAGCTCTCTCAACCTCACTCTTTTTATTTCCACACCTCTCTTTTACCAATTCTATTACTTACTCGATCAAACTATCTCACACCATATATTGTCCTCTAACATTTCATTTCCTACACTTCCACCCTCCTCCACATATCTTCATATACAGCCCATGCCTCACATTTCTATAATACTGTTGGGACAGTTATACCTTCAAACATACCCATTTTTGCCCTCCAAGGTAATTTTCTCTCTTCCCATGTATTCTTGAGTGCTCCCAGAACATTTGCCCCCTCATAGCCAAAGACTCACTTCAGCTTCCATTGTTCCACTTACTGCTATGTCTACTCCCAGTTATCTTAAACACTTTACTTCATCCAAATATTCTCCATTCAAACTCACACCCCACCTAACCTGTTAAATCTAATAACCTTTTATTCACATTTACTCTCAACTTTCTCCTTTCACACATCCTTCCAAACTCAGCACCAACTTCTGCAGTTTGTTACTCAAATCCCCCACCAGTACTGTATCATCAGTAAACAACTGATTCATTTCCCAAGCCCTCTCACCCCCTACAAACTGCATACTCACCCTTTGCTCCAAGCTTCTCTCATTTACCTCCTTCACCAACCTGTCACTAAACAAACAGCTACAGTGACATTACATACCCCTGCCGCACACCAACCTTCACTTGAAGCCATTTACTTTCTTCTTTCCCTACTTGAACAAATACCTTACACCTTTGATAAAAACTTCTTGCTGCTTCTATCAGCTTTCCTTCCACACTATAGATATTCTTAAGACTTTCCATTAAGTATCTCTATTTACCTTATCATATGGTTTCTCAAGATCCATAAATGCCACACACAAATCCATCAGTTTCTTTAAAGTATTTCTAACACACATTCTTTAGAGCAAACATCTGACCCATGCATCCTCTACCACTTCTGAAACCACACTTTTCCTCCTCAATCTGCTACTCTACATGCCTTCACCCTCTCAATCACTGCTTTCCCATACAACTCTCAGGTACACGAAATAAACTTATACTTCTGTAGTTTGAACACTCCTTTATTCCACTTGCCTTTATACAAGGGCACTATATATGCATTCCCTGGTAGTTAGAAGATGGTAGGCAGCCAATGACTAGGAAGGTAAATTTCCAGTACTACCCGCCTGGGTATGTGTATCGGATGGGGTTAGTGATGGCTGCGTAGAGCCACCTGGCTCTTCAGTGGTTGTCAAGTTGCACTCCTACAACCCAGGTAGCTGTCTTTTCTTTCTGCCTCACCCAGACATGGACTGCTGGCATTTTGTCCACAAACATACAATCTTCCCTTGTCATACATAACACCTGACAATACTTAACTCTCACAACTCATTCTTTGTAACACTAGATTTTCCTGTGGTGAGCACTATGCACTAGCCCTGCCTTTCGGCAAAATGGTAGGAACAATGGATAGAAGTAGTAGGTAGGAACATGAGGTAGGAGCATTAGGTAGAAGTACTCAGTAGGAACATTACGTAGGAGTCTCTACAAACACCGCATTAGAGCTGTCATCTGTCTGTGGCCTGTTAAGGGTGAAGCACTAAAGGATAGGAAGCGGAACCAGATTTCACCAGTTATGGAGACTCTATTGGCATGGAAACTCCCTTGAGGGAGTTCCAGCAAGGAACAGGCATCATAGATATATATCTATGCATTTCTCCAATCCTCAGGTACCTCAACATGATCCATACATAAAATAAAAATCCTAGCTAACCAATCAATGACAGTCACCCTCCATTTCTAAAGAAATTCAACTGCATCCACTCCAACCACATTGCCATATTTCATTTCACATAAGCCTTCATGACCTTTTATCTTTTCACAAAAACATTCTCCACGACTCTATTTTCACATATCACCCTGACCCAAACTCACCATTATCTTCACAATAAAATTGGTATCTGAAAATGGATCTGCCAAGTTGGTCTGGAGTGAGATCAACATTCCAGGAACTCTCAACTTAACTTCTAGATTCAGAGAATAAAACTGATAGAACTAACCCTTGATGCACTTGTGCTGCTCACTGGCCAATGTAGTGCCTCGCAGCATTCCAGATTTCTCCAAGCTCCTCAAATGCTGCATGATGTCTTCTAGTGCTGCTGAAACCTGATGGCATAAACCACTTTTAAAAAAATACTATAAAACTACTGCACCAATTTATCATGATGCCCTAGACAAGAAACATCACTGTACAGTACTCTGACATTGTGGACAGCAGCCTCTACTAAACAGTGCCTAGCACACTATTACATCTATATGAAACTCTCGTAGGGATCTCTGATTGCTAGTAGTTCTCAGTCGTTGTTTATTCTCAAATTCATATGCACAATTCTGCATTGTAACATTTGTTTTTCTTCACTGTAATATTCAATCTCAGTTCTGCAATTCCATCAACTTGAAATTTTCCTTTACCATAGTTTTAATTGGTGGGTTAGAAAATTTATACCATCTGGTATATTCCCTTCAGTCATTACTTGGGCTTCATAAGTGATTTACATAAGCCATCCATAACTAATTTCCAGTACATACTAAATCTGGTTTGAACTTTTCCTGGGACACATTATACAGACAATAATCCTAACTTGGAATTATCTTCAAGCCTAAGAAGAGAATTCATGAAGTGAGGAATCTCTATAAGCTCAGTCGTAATACACCATAAAGAAAAGTTTCTGATCAAAAACTAGTTCTTTAGAAATAATACATGAACAACAATTATGCCATTTGTTCCAACTTCAAATCTGTACTTAGGGTTGATGAAGTAATAACCTCACCATGAGTGACAAAATTCAGAATTTGACATCAATCTAACTAAGAGCAATGAAATGAAAATACAGCTTAATCAAACTCGAACATATTCAGCACAGCTAGTAAGTCTGGAATAAAGATTACAATCATAAAAGGATGTATGAATACATTGTTCTCTCCTCTGAACATACCAATAACTACTGGATCAATAAAATGAGAAGTCTCCAAACACCCAACTTTGACACAAATAGAACACGATTCAGGAAAGCTTGCATATGGCTAGATGTACTGACAATACAGGCTAACTCCATCTACACCTCTGACCTCATCACTCACTCATATTTAGACCCATACAATTACTGGCAGAAAAGGAAGCAAATAAAACATTAACCAAAAAGCAACATACAAAGATAGAAAGGTTAACAGACATATGCAAAATGAGTTTAAAACTCTCTCCCCATAACACATAAACACTAATATATTGAAAAAATACGAGATACTGAGAGAGGAGATAAATATACATCCATCACATAGATAGAGAGTGTGATGGCTATATCTCCTACTCTTAAAGACAAATATGATTTACTTTAGTTTTAGGTTCCATGACATCTTGTCACAAAACTAAATAAGATATGGAACGAACATAGAATATCTACATTAGCTTCACAGGTACTGGCTGACAACAGCAAAAGTCTTATTCAGAGAATATATAGTATATATAGTATCATTCATCCATCTCAGACTACAAACTTTATGGATGTCTAATTAACTTGGATTCTGTGAATGGAACATAATGTACAAACACATTCTCTTTTCACTTACTTGCTCTGGTTTGACATCATATATGCTGACTTCATAACCAGAACTGGCAAAAAGCATTGCCCAGCTCCGACCAATAAATCCACTGTAAAAGAAAAGGAAGCAAAATTCACAGATCATGGTATAAATCTTGAAAACTCTTACCATTCCTTAACACACATATGTCATTTTGTAACTAATTATAGTTTCCACACGGAGTAAACTTTCTTATTCTTTAGAAACCCTCACAATCTGATGGAGCCATCGAGAAGAAAGCCTGCTATAAAGAAAGGGAATTTCTTTGTCTTGACACATAGTGTGTTCAATTCCCTAGTCCAAAGGCAGAGATAAAAGTAAAACAACAAAAATGTACTTCATTCATATATGAACAATCATTATCTGGTGCACAATTACCACTCTGCACAACAAATGTAAATGTAAAGGAAACCTCTAAATATGCTTTGGATGAATCCACATCCAGCTCTCCTTCCCCACCTACTTCCACTGAATTCATGTCTGCTGCATTTTCTTCACACAAGGTCTTACAAGGAAATCATTCTTACGAATTACTTCCCTATCATTCTCTTTTCTGCTATCTCCACATCCTTTGAAATTCTCCTAACTATTATTTTCTTTAAGACTAACTAATCTCTTCATCATTTCTCATATTTCATTTCATTTTCACCATTATGACCATAATATTGGCATATTTATCTAGTCCATGCCATGTCAGTTTCTATAAAAAATTTGTAGTGTCACAGGAAAGATATCACATCACTCAAATTAAGTGATTAAATGTGATTTGCCTATCTACTAATAATCTGAGGATTAATCAATAGGGAAAAAAGGAGAATATATGGTACGCAAACACACAAGGGTACATGGCATACTTACAATGACTCAAGAGATAAGGAACTAATTGAAATACTTCTAAACATTGATAAAACATTAAAACAGCTAAACATTCATGCCTTGATATAAGACAACTATATAAGATATCAAGATAACAAATCATAATACAAAAGAATTTACAGAAACATGGCAACAAAAAGAACATACAAGATGGAAAGGGTTAAAAGGATGTCACAACTGATCTGCAGAACACATTCTCATTAATTTTTTCAAGTTAGCTGAAACATCATGGGCAAATGAATGCCCTAATCAAGGCCATCTCATTAACACTTTGTGTACGTAAATGCTAGCCTAAGTCAGGTACCCACTTTCTCAACCAACCCCTAAGGGAGGATGAACAGCTGGGTTGACTGTGGACCTACAGCCACAAGCAAGATTTGAACTTATGCACTCAACCCCATGCAGCCTGTGAACACGTGTAACTATGCCTGTCAATTTGCTAGTTTGGATGACATATCAAAACACCCCTAAACAGATTTGGAAGATAACTTATGCCAGTAAAGCAAAGCTGAACAGAGGCATCTTTAGATGTAGGGAACATAGAAAAGCAAGAGAGTATACAATTTGTCATGGTTTGCTAACTCTCACAACCTAGAAAAAGGGAGCTCCTTTAACTATTTCAAATTTCTATTAGCGCATAATACCCTGTGGAGGAACTGTCCTCCAGGGAACCATCAACATTTCTGCAATGTGGCATGATTTGGTGAGGCTCGGGGTAAGGATAAGAGTGAGGTTGTTGATGAGCTTGAAGGTTGGGTTAGGGTTCGCATTAGCCTGGACTGCTTGTTACACATTATCGGTTTAGCAACTTAATGGGTTAAGGGTGAGGATGATGGTGTGGTTATGCAAGAATCTGAAGGTTAGGTTTGGGGTGAACAATTGGTGTTTAAACACACTGTCCAATGAGATGACTGTCTTATGGGGCCCTTTTAACACTGCACCTTTATCAACAGGCATAGGGGAGGTTAAGTGAGGTTTTCACAAGTTTTGGTGATTTTTGATAAGTGTTTTGCTAACTTTTATGGACATTTCCCCACAATAATATTCAAAATCCTCACCAGTGTCACATTTGATACTGTAAAATACAACAGAATACATTACATAAATGCTATGCCACTTTTATGCAGTTCTTAAATCCTCTCACTGCTCTCAACCTCATACGATAATCTGACTAGGGCTGCTCTGGTCCTCATAAAGGTTGATGAGGGCTGCTCTGGACCCCATAGCATTTGATAAAGGCTCCTCTGGACTTCATATGAGGATCTGATGGTTCCTGCTCTCATCTGAATTCCCAGCTGGTTTGATTCCGCCCCACTTACCCATACATGTCACCACAAGCGATTTATGAATTAAGAGTATGCATTTTGCAATTATACCAGAAATTGTGCACCATCATGTTTACTGAGGGCAGGTTTCTCTTTTCATTACATAAAAACTAAAGTACTGTAACAAACTAAGTAACAACTGCAGGTGCTTCATGTTTAACAGCATTCCAACCACTGCCTGATTAACTGTCACCTGACAAGGAAATATGAAACACTTTGACTAGTGGTTAATCAAGTACCTATCATGGTACTTGCAGTACTACCTGCCTAAGTATCAGGAAGGATAGCACCGGTTGCACAGTGAGCCAGCACTTCAGCGGTTGTCAAATTGCTCTCCTCTGACTCAGGTAGCTGTCTTTTCTTCTTTCTGGCTCAGTCATATGCGGACTTCTAACATTCTGTCCGCAAACATACAGTCTCTCCTTGTCATGCATAAGACTTGACAACACTCAACTCACACAGCTCATTCTTCGTAATGCTAGATTTTCCTGTGGTGAGCACTAAGTGCTAGCTCTGATTTTTGGCAAAATGGAAGGCACAATAGATAGGAGTTGGTAGGAACATTTAGATAGGAGCACTAGGTAGAAACATTAGGCAGAAGTAATATGTAGGCACATTAGGCAGGAGCATTCGATAGAAGTAGTCAGGAAAAAAATTAGGTAGGAGCCTCTGCAAACACTGCACTAGACTTACCCTCTGCCAGTGGCCTGTTAAGGGTAAGGCAGTATAGGGTATGAAGCAGTGCTGAAGTCCACTAGTTGTGGAGATTATTGTCATGGCTACCCCTTGAGGGAGTTCCAGAAAGGAATAGCCATCAGAAACACAGATAGATAGGCAGATAGATAGAAGCAAGTGTGAAAGCTAGTAATTAGTATAAGAAAAAGGGAACTGACGTAAATGTGAGAGAAGTGATGAGGTGAGCAAGATTTTCTTTTTCTGTTGGAGGCTCATCCTGGACAAAAGTCCACATCAAAGCCAGACCTTAACTGAAATACAGACATGATTATGGAAAGGAAACAGAAAAGACAAGGAAAAGTATTCATGAATTTTGGAGGAAGTCAAAAACCTGTTTTTTCATATGTGCAAGGTCATAGTCATTAGGAAAGGCATGAGACAGTAGAGAGATCTAAAGCTTTGAGGTGTCGGGAAAGAAACAGTTATCAAAACAGCCCATCTTTGAGTTGCCGATGACCACACAGTAATTACGTGACATGGCAGCTTGCTGAGTATTGTGCAATCTAGCTAGTGGTAGGGAACACAAGTAACCACCTCTTAGAAGCTTCGAAAAGTGGTCAATGTGCAGAGATACCATGAGTGACGAATAGCATATGGTGCAAGTAAATGATACTATAGGGGGTGGAAATCATTCAGAGAAGTGCCTAAATGCCTGCACAAAGTGCATACTAAAATTAAGTAAGTCATGGCACATGAACAAACATATCAGACATTTCTCCTACAGCTGGTAAGTTAGGTAAAGTTTGCCTTGCTTACGTTAGATTACATGAGGTTAATTTGGCAAAATTCCCCCCCCCCAAAAAAAAAAAGAAAAAAAAATTAGCCACATTTTTTAATGCTCTAATGCTGGCATTTAACCAAAATTTGATGAAGGGTTGCACATTATGTTAAGGGTGAGATTGTGCATGAGTTTGAAGGTTAGGTGAGCAGTGGCTCACTGGTGAGGTAGGGGATGAAGCTGATGACAAGAGTGTGAGGTGTGAGGATGTGTGTGAGTGTAAAGGTTAAACTAGGATGAACATTGGCTTGTATTGCTGTTTTCACACATTGTCCTGTAAGGCGACTGGCCTAAGGGGTGCAAGTAGCACGCTGACCTTTATATTTCTTACAGCAGTTCAAGTTAGTTCGGTCAGGGTAGGTTAAAGTAGAGATCTAAGTATGCAGTCTGTTGTGGATGAGAGAGCTTGGGAAGTGAGTCAGTTGTTGTTCGCTAATGATACACCGCTGGTGGCTGATTTGGGTGAGAAACTGCAGAAGCTGGTGACTGAGTTTGGTAAAGTGTGAAAGAAGAAAGCTGAGAGTAAATGTGAATAAGAGCAAGGTTATTAGGTACAGTAGGGTTGAGGGACAAGTCAATTGGGAGGTACGTTTGAATGGAGAAAAACTGGAGGAAGTGAAGTGTTTTAGATATCTGGGAATGGATTTGGCAGCGGATGGAACCATAGAAAAGGAAGTGAGTCATAAGGTAGGGGAGGGGGCAAAAGTTCTGGGAGCATTGAAGAATGCGTGGAAGTCGAGAACGTTATCTCAGAAAGTAAAAATGGGAGCGTTGAAGAATGTGTGGAAGTCGAGAACGTTATCTCAGAAAGTAAAAATGGGTATGTTTGAAGGAATAGTGGTTCCAACAATGTTATATGGTTGCGAGGCGTGGACCATAGATAGAGTTGTGCAGAGGAGGGTGGATGTGTTGGAAATGAGATGTTTGAGGATAATATGTAGTGTGAGGTGGTTTGATCGAGTAAGTAATGAAAGGGTAAGAGAGATGTGAAGTAATAAAAAGAGTGTGGTTGAGAGAGCAGAAGAGGGCATTTTGAAATGGTTTGGTCACATGGAGAGAATGAGTGAGGAATGATTGACAAAGAGGATATATGTGTCTGAGGTGGAGGGAACGAGGGGAAGTGGGAGACCAAACTGGAGGTGGAAAGATGGAGTGAAAAAGATTTTGAGTGATCGGGGCCTGAACATGGAGGAGGGTGAAAGGCGTGCATGGAATAGAGTGAACTGGAACGATGTGGTATACCGGGGTCGACGTGCTGTCAATGGATTGAACCAGGGCATGTGAAGCGTCTGGGGTAAACCATGGAAAGTTCTGTGGGACCTGGATGTGGAAAGGGAGCTGTGGTTTCGGTGCATTATACATGACAGCTAGAGATAGAGTGTGAACGAATGTGGCCTTTGTTGTCTTTTCCTAGTTCTACCTCGCGCACATGTGGGGGGAGGGGGTTGTCATTCCATGTGTGGCGAGGTGGCGACGAGAATAAATAAGGGCAGACAGGATGAATTATGTACATGTGTATATATGTATATGTGTGTGTGTGTATATACATGTATACGTTGAGATGTATAGGTATGTATATTTGCGTGTGTGGACGTGTATGTATGTACATGTGTATGTGGGTGGGTTGGGCCATTCTTTCGTCTGTTTCCTTGCGCTACCTCGCTAACGCGGGGGAGACAGCGACAAAGTATATAAAAAAAAAGTACAAAATAACATTTATCTTACCACAGTTCAATGTATCTGATGAACAGAGTGTTAAGTGGGCCCCTTTGACCAAGCCTTGTGTGGTGGTGGATGGAGGAGGGAGGGAGTGTATCACATTATTATTAAACCTCGCCATGACAGACAGGGGGGCCCTGACAGACGTGGACTAAGGTGGAATTTGGTAGACAGTTTACTGGGCTACTCCTTACCTGCCTACAATCCCTATCTTCTCCTGCCTAGCCATAATGGAGGTGGATGTCTTCTCTTGCTCCTTTTCCTCCGACGTCTTCAACCACGAGTCCCATGTCCCGTCTAATAAAACCTTGTCTTATCACAGCTTATCATCAAACTGCTACGAAGCATTTAGGGGTAAGATCTTGAAAAAAAGATATGTATATCAAAAGCACTTCAATATTGTTTACCAGTGATGAGTTGTTGTGTACGTCCGTTGCGTGAGAAGGTGGGAGTGTGTGCTGAACAAATACCTTCCTTCAGATTTTTTTTTTACTACTATGGCCACCATGTGTCACCTAAATCACAACCCACTCGCTGGATTTCTTTTCTCAATGTATATGTCAATCTATCAGCCTCGATTTTACTTATCCCTTTTGATCATACGATGTTTATATAAATTATCCACAGGGGAATCTGTGTTCTGCTAATATCTACGAATTACCGGGAAGGAATTGGCCTTGGTGACCATTACAACACAAAAATACTGTAAGGGTCACTAATAAGTGTTATTCATCTTGTTAATGCTGTCGTTTCCTGCGTTGGCGAGGTAGCGCCAGTAATTAACGAAGAAAAGCCGTATCTGCTCACACCTGTTTTCTGGTTGTCATGTGTGACGCACCGAAACCACAGCTCCCTCTCCACAACCAGGCCCCACATGTTTTACATGCTCTGGTTCAGTCCACTGACAGCACGTTGACCACTGTATACCACATTGTGCCAATTAATTTTATCCCGTACACGCCTCTCACCCTCCTGCATATTCAAGCCCCCGATCGCTCAAAATCGTTTTTACTCCATCCTTCCACCTCCAATTTGGTCTCCCGCTTCTCCTTGTTCCCTTCACTTCTAACACATATAGCCTCTCTTGTCAACCTTTCCTCACGCATTTTCTCTCCATATGTCGAGACCATTTCAACACACCCTGTTGCGCTCTCTCAACCACACTCTATATTACCACACATTTCTCACATCCTTTCATTACGTACGCGATAAAACTACCTCACACCACATATCGCTCTCAAGCATTTTATTACCAGCACATCCACTCTCCTCCGCACAGCCTTATCCATAGACCATGCCTCGCATTTGCATAATATTGTGAATACTATTCCTTCAAACATAACCATTTTTGCCGCCCTCCAAGATAACATCCTCTTTTTCCACACATTATTCACCGATCCTAGAACACTCACCCCTCAACCATTCCTAGGATTAAACGCTTCCACGATTCCATTTGCTGCAATGTCCATTCCTTGTTATCTAAAACGCTTCACTTTCCCAGTTTTTCTCCATTCAAACTTACAACCCAACTAACCTGTCCAATCTGCAACTTGTGCTGTATCATCGGCTCATATCTGACTCACTTCCCAGGCCCTCTCATCACCCACACACCGCATACTCGCCCTTCTCTCCAAGACTCTTGCATTCACTTCCTTCTACACCCCATCCGTAAAAAAGCTGAACCATGGTGACATCAGATACCCCCTGCCGCAGACCAACCTTCGCTGGGAACCATTCACTCTCCTCTATTCCTATTCGTAAATATGCCTTACACCCTTGACAAAAACCTCTCACTCCTTCTAACAGCTTTCTTCGCACACTGTATATTCTTAAGATCTTCCGCAAGGCATCTCTATCAACCCTGTCATACGCTTTTTACAGATCCATAAACACCACATTCAAATCCGTCTGCCTCTCTGAATGTTTTACACACACATTCTTTATAGCAAACACCTGATCCACACATTCTCTACCACTTCTGAAACCACACAGCGCCATTCAATACCCTCCAACACATCTTACCAGGTATATCCAGGTATACTCATCAAACTTATGCATTTGTAGTTTAAACACTCATCTTTATCCCCTCCTTGCCTTAAAGCAGTGGCATTATACATGCATTCCGCCTATCCTCAGGCACTTCACCATGATCCATACATACAGTGAAAGCCCTTCCCAGCCAATAAATAACACACGTCACCCTCTTCCTTTACAAATTCAACTGCCATACCATCCACTCCAACTGCCTTAATGGATTACAAATTCAACTGCCATACCATCCACTCCAACTGCTTTAATGGATTAAGTCTTTCACCATCGTTTCTCTCTTCACCAAACCACTCCCCATGACTTACTCACTTTGTGTACCACACCAGCCCAGACACCCTACATATGCCACTCTGTCATCAAACACATTCAACAGTCCTTTGAAATACTCATTCCATCTACTTCTCACTTCATCACTACCTGTTACCTCTTCCCCCCAATTATCCCTTTTTACCGACGTTCCTATTTGTTTTCTTGTTTTTTCGCACGTTATTCACCTCCTTCCAAAGCATCCTATTTTCCCTAAAGTTAACTGATAATCTCTCGCCTCAACTCGCGTTTGCCCTCTTTTTCAACCCCTGCCCCTTGTTTTTGACCTGCTTTCTTCTGTACATCCCCAATCATTTGCACTCTTTCCCTGTACGTACCGCCTAAATGCCTCTCCTGTCTCATTCATCAGCAACATTACTTCTTCAACCCATCACTCACTACCCTTTCCAATCTGCTCACCCACCAAATAGACGAAAGCTTGGATAGAGTCTATACCTTTCCATATCCTATGGGTTTATCAGATTTATCCTCCACGATGACACCGTGGTTTCTATTTGATTAGAAAAAAAAAAGAGAATTTCATATAAAATATCATTAGTTAAAGCTGTCATCAATTTTTCTCATCATCCCAGTTTGGCTTGAAATTCCTAGTCAAAATATGATGCAGGTTACACTCTTCAAACTGCATTACACTATATGATGCCTAGCCAGGACTCGGAACACGCCCATTTTAATCATTCTTACCCCAATATCTTTTCCAATTTCATCTACTCCTTTTAATTCTGATTTGACTGATGGTAGATTGGATATATCGCCTAAGAATATACTGAAATGATTCGCTTACTGTAGCATATCATTGATAGAATCAATGATTCGAACCATGCCAGACTATGGCTCCCTATCAGCCCCCTGATGGTCCTCATTTGAGTGACTCATGGCCATAATAGAGAAGGGGGAGTAAGTCGCTTCAAGCAGGAGCTAAGGTAGAGGGAGAATCATACGCTATTACAGCCACGTAATCATTCGTATTTGAAAAGAAAGAGAGACAGATTACACGAACATTCAATCCTTTTAATACCTTTGAGAGGTGTAAACACACTTTCTAACTTGCCATCCAGCTCATGGTGGACATACACAATGTGCTCATAACTCTCACTTCTGATAAAACGCTTTTTAAACAGTAATTTACTCCTGTGAATAAATGGAGAAGTTTTGGATTATTATCCGCCTAGTACACAATATTCCTTCCCAAAATTCTCTGGCGTTATGCAGCCAGCCAACCTTCAATATATACAGCTTTGGTTCTGTCTACTCTTTTGACATCTCTTTCTGAACCATATTTCTCTTATTTCTTTATTGATTTTTTTTTTTTTGTTAGCCGAGACTGCAGGGGTAGCTGAGGGCCTAGTTAAGGGCATCCCATTACCGTATATATATATATATATATATATATATATATATATATATATATATATATATATATATATATTGGAAAGGATCACAATTATGCGCGTGATCAAGATATTCCTATGAGTCCACGGGGGGAAATGAAACACGATAAGTTGCCAAGTGCACTTTCGTGTAATAATCACATCATCATCAGGGGAGACACAAGAGAGAAATATAACAGTCAGTTGATATACATCGAAGAGACGAAGCTTGGACGCCATTGCAATGCATGTGGACTCATAGGAATATCTTGATCACGAGCAAAATTGTGATCCTTTCCAATATATATATATATATATATATATATATATATATATATATATATATAATATATATATATATATATATATATATATATATTCAGACCTCTTTAGTTCCTAGGAAATTTGGAATGTCATTTTGGGGAAGATATCTGCGTTCATCCCATCTCCTACTTGACCCAGGTCATGGACATTCCCTTGTATCACTGTGACCCAGGTCATGGACATTCCCTTGTATCACTGTGACCCAGGTCATGGACACTCCCTTGTATCACTGTGACCCAGGTCATGGACACTCCCTTGTATCACTGTGACCCAGGTCATGGACACTCCCTTGTATCACTGTGACCCAGGTCATGGACACTCCATTGTACCAATCTTAAAAAGCATTTCTTACCTTCTTCAGTCGTGGTTGAACGAAGGCGTCCACTCCATAGCAGAAACACTGTAGTGCACCAACACAGACACTGAGATGGCGGGCGGGCGCTGTGCCCAATGCTGGAATTAATCCAGGAAAGTACAATTCCTCTCCTTTCCATTGGAATTATTCCAGGAAAGTACAATTCCTCTCCTTTCCATTGGAATTATTCCAGGAAAGTACAATTCCTCTCCTTTTCCATTGGAATTATTCCAGGAAAGTACAATTCCTCTCCTTTCCATTGGAATTATTCCAGGAAAGTACAGTTCCTCTCCTTTTCCATTGGAATTATTCCAGGAAAGTACAAATGGTCTCCAGAAAAGTACAATTCCTCTCCTTTCCATTGGAATTATTCCTGGAAAGTACAATTCCTCTCTTTTCCATTGGAATTATTCCAGGAAAGTACAATTCCTCTCCTTTCCATTGGAATTATTCCAGGAAAGTACAATTCCTCTCCTTTCCATTGGAATTATTCCAGGAAAGTACAAATGGTCTCCTTTCCATTGGAATTATTCCAGGAAAGTACAAATGGTCTCCTTTCCATTGGAATTATTCCAGGAAAGTACAATTCCTCTCCTTTCCATTGGAATTATTCCAGGAAAGTACAAATGGTCTCCTTTCCATTGGAATTATTCCAGGAAAGTACAATTCCTCTCCTTTTCCATTGGAATTATTCCAGGAAAGTACAATTCCTCTCCTTTCCATTGGAATTATTCCAGGAAAGTACAATTCCTCTCCTTTTCCATTGGAATATCACCCAAAATCCATTCTCTTAGGCTCGATAGATTGAGATTTAGGGAAAGCCCTCATACGATAGATAGCTAGGCTAAGGGACCTTAATTAAATACCTTAATTAGAAGCCTAGATTATCTAAGAACTCCCTCCGGCCTGGACTCAATTGGCCATTGCTCAAAAGTCCACCCAAAATACACATCCATCCCGTCTTCCACTACTTCATTGAAAGAAATAAAGTCCACCCAAAATACTACATCTTCCACTACTTCATTGAAACAAATAAAGTCCTCCCAAAATACTACATTTTCCACTACTTCATTGAAAGAAATAAAGTCCACCCAAAATACATCATCTTCCACTACTTCATTGAAACAAATAAAGTCCACCCAAAATACTACATCTTCCACTACTTCGTTGAAAGAAATAAAGTCTACCAAAAATACATCATCTTCCACTACTTCATTGAAAGAAATAAAGTCCACCCAAAATACTACATCTTCCACTACTTCATTGAAAGAAATAAAGTCCACCCAAAATACTACATCTTCCACTACTTCATTGAAACAAATAAAGTCCACCCAAAATACTACATCTTCCACTACTTCATTGAAAGAAATAAAGTCCACCCAAAATACATCATCTTCCACTACTTCATTGAAAGAAATAAAGTCCACCCAAAATACATCATCTTCCACTACTTCATTGAAAGAAATAAAGTCCACCCAAAATACTACATCTTCCACTACTTCATTGAAACAAATGAGAGATCTATGTTCACATATGTTACTGTCATACATGGGTAAAAATATATATATATATATATATATATATATATATATATATTATATATATATATATATATATATATATATATATATGAAAGGTAATAATAAAAGGAGGTGACCCGAGAGCTTTTATTACCAAAAGAAAAGAAAAACAAGAGTTGAGTTAATTTCATACAAGAGAGAGAAGGAAAAATATGCCTTCCATTGTACATGGTTGGAGAACAAACATATTTGTACAAGCATTACTGTAAAGGTG
>NC_092240.1:49804994-49832494 GCF_036320965.1 Panulirus ornatus | reverse complement strand
TCAGTTATGGATTAGCATGGGTGGGAAGGGGGTGTAATTGCTGGGGCACAGAAATGAGTGCAAAAACATGTTGAGGTTTGGGTGGTGTTCGGTCTTCGTCTGATGGCTGAGTGTTTATGGTAGCTTGGCAGCTGGTGATTATTCTGGATGCACTGTATTTTGCTGCTCTTATCATACTCGCTCTTGAGAGGGTGGAAGACCCGGCCTGGCAGGTGAGGCGTGGCTTAGAGTGGAGCGAATGATCTTGTTCGTAGAGGGGTGTCGAAAGGGGGGTGGTTGGTTTTCTTCTTCTGTCCTTGTCCAACCCTGGTGCCAGTTCTGAGGGAGTCCCACAGCTCGTGTGTTGCTTCTGTGTTGATGTTATTGATGAGGGAAAGGGGGGGGGGGGGAGTAGGTGTGTGTCGTCAATGACACTTTAGAATTGTTATTGTTGTTGATGTTTTGCCAATTGGAAGAGACTGTCCATTCTAGTCGACTGGAGGGAGTGAGATGAGTCTGTGTGTCTGGGGTTCAAAGAGTGAGACACAAACACTCGTTGTGTATCAACCAACTGTTATATATCTTTCTTGTATCTCGCCTGATGATAAGATTATGACACGAAAGTGCACTCAGCAATTTTTGTGTTTCATTTCCCCATGGACTCTATATAATATATATATATATATATATATATATATATATATATATATATATATATATATATATATATATATATATATATATTATATATATATATATATCATACTTATTCGCTGTCTCCCGCGTTAGCGAGGTAGCGCAAGGAAACAGACGAAAGAATGGCCCAACCCACCCACATACACATGTATATACATAAACGCCCACACACGCATCTACATACCTATACATCTCAACGTATACATACATGATACATACAGACATATACATATATACACATGTACATATTCATACTTGCTGCCTTCATCCAATCCCGCCACCACCCCGCCACACATGACAATGGCACCCCCCTGTCCCCCCGCACGCGCGCGAGGTAGCGCTAGGAAAAGACAACAAAGGCCACATTCGTTCACACTCAGTCTCTAGCTGTCATGTGTCATGCAGCGAAACCACAGCTCCCTTTCCACATCTAGGCCCCACAAAACTTTCCATGGTTTACCCTAGACGCTTCACATTCCCTGGTTCAATCCACTGACAGCACGTCGAACCCAGTATACCACATTGTTCCAATTCACGATATTCTTTGCACGCCTATCACCCTCCTGTATGCTCAGGCCCCGATCGCTCAAAATCTATTTCGCTCCATCTTTCCAACTCCAATTTGGTCTCCCACTTCTCCTCGTTCCCTTCACCTCTGAAACATGTATCCTCTTTGTCAATCTTTCCTCACTCATTCTCTCCATGTGACCAAACCATTTCAATACACCCTCTTCTGCTCTCTCAACCACATTCTTTTTATTACCACACATCTCTCTTACCCTTTCATTACTTACTCGATCAAACCACTTCACACCACATACTGTCCTCAAACATTTCATTTCCAACAAATCCACCCTCCTCCGCACAACCCTATATATAGCCTACGCCTCGCAACCATATAACATTGTTGGAACCACTATTCCTTCAAACATACCCATTTTTGCTCTCCGAGATAACTTTCTCGCCTTCCACACATTCTTCAACGCTCCCAGAACCTTCGCCCCCTCCCCACCCTGTGACTCACTATCGCTTCCATGGTTCCCTCCGCTGCTAAATCCACTCCTAAATATCTAAGACACTTCACTTCCTCCAGTTTTTCTCCATTCAAACTTACCTCGCAATAACTTGTCCCTTATTCCTACTGAACCTAATGACCTTGCTCTTATTCACATTTACTCTCAGCTTTCTTCTTTCACACACTTTATCAAACTCAGTCACCAACTTCTGCAGTTTCTCGCCCGAATCAGCCACCAGCGCTGTATCATCAGCGAACAACAACTGACTCGCTTCCCAAGCCCTCTCATCCACAACAGACTGCATACTTATCCCTCTTTCCAAAACTCTTGCATTCACCTCCCTAGCAACCCCATCCATAAACAAATCAAACAACCACGGAGACATCACGCACCCCTGCCTCAAACCAACATTCTCTGAGAACCAATGACTTTCCTCTTCCTACTCGTACACATGCCTTACATCCTTCATAAAAACTTTTCACTGCTTCTAGCAACTTACCTCCCACACCATATATTCTTAATATCTTCCACAAAGCATCTCTATCCACTCTACCATATGCCTTCTCCAGATCCATAAATGCTACATACAAATCCATTTGCTTTTCTAAATATTTCTCACATACATTCTTCAAAGCAAAGACCTGATCCACACATCCTCTACCATTTCTGAGACCACACTGTTCTTCCCCAATCTGATGCTCTCTACATGCCTTCACCCTCTCAATCAATACCCTCCCATACAATTTCCCAGGAATACTCAACAAACTTACACCTCTGTAATTTGAACACTTACCTTTATCCCCTTTGCCTTTGTACAATGGCACTATGCATGCATTCGGCCAATCCTCAGGCACCTCACCATGAACCATACATACATTGAATATCCTCATCAACCAGTCAACAACACAGTCACCCCCTTTTTTTTCAATAAATTCCACTGCAATACCATCCAAACCCGCCGCCTTGCTGGCTTTCATCTTCCGCAAAGCTTTCACTACCTCTTCTCTGTTTACTATACCAATCTCCCTGATCCTCTCACTTCGCACACCACCCCGACCAAAACACCCTATATCTGCCACTCTATCATCAAACACATTCAACAAACCTTCAAAATACTCACTCCAATCTCCTTCTCACTTCACCACTACTTGTTATTACCTCCCCATCAGCCCCCTTCACTGAAGTTCCCATTTGTTCTCTTGTCCTACGCACTTTATTTACCTCCTTCCAAAACTTCTTTTTATTCTTCCCCCCAAATTAATGATACTCTCTCACCCCAACTCTCATTTGCCCTCTTTTTCACCGCTTGCACCTTTCTCTTGACCTCCTCCCTCTTTCATTTATACATCTCCCAGTCATTCGCATTTCTCTTTCACTAACATTCTTACTTCTTCATCCCACCACTCACTACCCTTTCTAATCTGCCCACCTATATATATATATATATATATATATATATATATATATATATATATATATATATATATATATATATATATATATATACGTGTGTGTGTGTGTGTGTGTGTGTGTGTGTAAAATATATTTAGGCAGCCAGTCTGCATCTATGGACAATCAGGGGTAAATATGTACGTGGATGTTCACAGAGGAAACAATACAGTCTCTACATGATGATGCACTTGGTCGAACCTCAAGTTATGAACAGTCAAAGCAATACAGAAACTTGATGTTACCCCCCCCCCCCCTCACAGCCTATGAGATAACAGAGCCTGTTTACTTGCTCAGCTACGCCCTTGAGACGGTCCAAAGTGGGTCTAGGGAGAGGGCTGGTCGTACATCTATTTGTACGAGGGATGAGGTCTTGGTGACATGAATTGGTCGAGTGTTTATCGCCACACTGCAGTGTGTGTGTGTGTGTGTGTGTGTGTGTGTGTGTGTGTGTGTGTGTGTGTCCTTCCTATGCACAGTCGTCCTCCAGCAGATAACCTCGTCATAGACTAATCAGGTCTTGCGTTATCTGTCCTTGCCAGGCGCTGTCCGCTAGCAGATAACCTGGTCATGAAACCTGTCACATCTCTTTCCATTGGATGTATGTGAAGAAGCTCTGGTCCCACCTCTTGTCATCCATGGACACTGTCAGTGACAGCTAACTATTTCTCGCCAGCCATTAGAACCCAAAGCCCCGAAACTGTGCGATTGTTCGTCCGTCGATCCGTGGACCTATGTCTTTGGAAGTGTGCGATCGTACGTCGATCTGTGGACCTATGTCTTTGGAAGTGTGCGATCGTACGTCGATCTGTGGACCTACGTCTTTGGAAGTGTGCGATTGTTCGTCCGTCGATCAGTGGACCTACGTCTTTGGAAGTGTGCGATCGTACGTCGATCAGTGGACCTACGTCTTTGGCGGTGTGGGATCGTACGTCGATCAGTGGACCTACGTCTTTGGCGGTGTGGGATCGTACGTCGATCAGTGGACCTATGTCTTTGGCGGTGTGGGATCGTACGTCGATCAGTGGACCTCCGTCTTTGGAAGTGTGCGATCGTACGTCGATCAGTGGACCTATGTCTTTGGAGGTGTGCGATCGTTCATAAACATTTTCCCCCCCTCTCTCTCTCTCTCTCTCTCTCTCTCTCTCTCTCTCTCTCTCATCTCTCTCTCTCTCTCTCTCTCCTCAGAATGAATATGCTGTTCATTGATTCGTCTTCTTTCTTCTCCTTCTCCTCTTATTACTATTATTATTATTATTATTATTATTATTATTATTATTATTATTATTATTATTTTCTTCTTTCTCCTCCTCTTCCTCTTTTTCTTCTTCCTTCTCCTCTTCTTATAATTATCATTATTTTCTTATTCTTTCTCTTCCTCCTCTTCTTCTACTTCTTCTTTCTCCTCCTCCTCCTCCTCCTCTTCTTCTTCTTCTTCTTTCTCCTCCTCCTTCTCTTCTTATGATTATTATTGTTTTCTTTCTCTTCCTCCTCTTCTTCTACTTCTTCGTTCTTCTTCCTCCTCCTCTTCCTCTTCTTCTTCGTTCTCCTCCTCCTCCTTCTCCTCCTCTTCTTCGTTCTTCTTCTTCTTTCTCCTCCTCCTCCTCCTCCTCTTCTTCTTCGTTCTCCTCCTCCTCCTCCTTCTTCTTCGTTCTTCTCTCCTCCTCCTCCTCTTCTTCGTTCTTCTTCTTCGTTCTCCTCCTCCTCCTCCTCTTCTTCTTGTTCGTTCTTGTTCGTTCTTCTTCCTCCTCCTCCTCCTCCTCCTCTTCTTCTTCATTCTCCTCCTCCTCCTCCTCTTCTTCGTTCTTCTTCGTTCTTCTTCTTCCTCTTCCTCCTCCTCCTCCTCCTCCTCTTCTTCTTCATTCTCCTCCTCCTCCTCCTCTTCTTCGTTCTTCTTCGTTCTTCTTCGTTCTTCTTCTCCTCCTCCTCCTCCTCCTCTTCTTCCTTCTTCCCGGGTGTTCGCCCTCTCCTCGTTGACGGTGGGGGTGAGAGTGTGTGTGGTTGGTCAGGTCGGGTTTAGTTGGCTGGGTCAGGCGCGCCCGGCATCACTTCACATGGATGAGGCTAAACCCAGTTCCTGGGGGCGATGAGGGTAGGAAAGTTCTCCGTTTAGGTGGGCGGGTATGAACGTTCCTCCGTCAGTGGGCGCGGATGGAAACGTTCCTCGTCAGTGGGGCGGTAGAAAACGTTCCTCCGTCAGTGGGAGGTATGGAAAACGTTCCTCCGTCAGTGGGGCGGGTATGAAAACGTTCCTCCGTCAGTGGGGCGGGTATGGAAACGTTCCTCCGTCAGTGGGGCGGGTATGAAAACGTTCCTCCGTCAGTGGGGTGGGTATGAAAACGTTCCTCCGTCAGTGGGTGGGTATGGAAACGTTCCTCCGTCAGTGGGGCGGGTATGAAAACGTTCCTCCGTCAGTGGGGCGGGTATGAAAACGTTCCTCCGTCAGTGGGGTGGGTATGAAAACGTTCCTCCGTCAGTGGGGTGGGTATGGAAACGTTCCTCTACCAATAGGTGGGAATAAAAACGTTCCTCTACCAGTAGGGGGAGAAGGGGTATATGGAAACGTTCCTCTATCAGAGAGGGACATGGAAAACGTCCTGGTCTCTATGGATGGTGAGACTGTATCAAACCACACACATTAAAAAGAAAAATAATGGGAGGGGAGGATTTCCAGTCCCCCTCAGCTCCCTCCCCTTTTAGTCGCCTTCTACGACACGCAGGGAATACGTGGCAAGTATTCTTTCTCCCCTATCCCCAGGGATAATATATATATATATATATATATATATATATATATATATATATATATATATATATATATATATATATATATATATATATTGGAAAAGATCACAATTTTGCGCGCGATCAAGATACTCCTATGTTTATCAAATGGCGTCCTAGCTTCGTCTCTTCGATGTATATCAACTGACTGTTATATTTCTCTCTTGTGTCTCCCCTGATGATGTGATTATTACACGAAAGTGCACTTGGGAACTTTTCGTGTTTCATTTTCCCCGTGGACTCATAGGAATTATATATATATATATATATATATATATATATATATATATATATATATATATATATATATATATATATATATATGAATAAGTGTGTGAAGAAGCCTCAGTTTTAGACGATGAATAACTGGTGAAATCCAGAGGGCCTTTGGTGCTTCAAAACACAAAGAAGTCCTGCTTTTGGAAACAAACAGATACAGGGGAAAAAATATATATATACCGAGGTAGTGTTATGTTTAAGAGCGGATGAACAGCAGACGAAAACGGGTAACAGTATACTGTTGATAAGAAGCGGTCTCCCGTTAACAGATAGGGGAAAGACTGGCGTAGATGAAGAAGGGGGAAAAAATATGCTGTGGTTTCCAAGTTAAAGGAATCAAATTGAAGGGGAAAATATTGTGATTTCTTTAGTCAAAAGACTCAAATTGAAGGGGGGAAAATACTGTGAATGTCTCAGTCAAAGGACTCAAAATTGAAGGGGAAAATACTGCAATTTTCAAGTCAAAGGACTCGAATTGAAGGGAAAAAACATTGTAATTTCCTCAGACAAAGGACTCAAAGTGAAGGGAAAAAAATATTGTGATTGCCAAGTCAAAGGACTCAAAATTGATGGGGGGACATATTGTGAATGTCTCAGTCAAAGGACTCAAAATTGAAGGGGAAAAAATACTGTAATTTCCAAGTCAAAGGACTCAAAATTGAAGGGGGAAAAATACTGTAATTTCCAAGTCAAAGGACTCAAAATTGAAGGGGGAAAAATACTGTAATTTCCAAGTCAAAGGACTCAAAATTGATGGGGGGACATATTGTGAATGTCTCAGTCAAAGGACTCAAAATTGAAGGGGAAAAAATACTGTAATTTCCAAGTCAAAGGACTCAAAACTGAAGGGAAAAAATACTGTAATTTCCAAGTCAAAGGACTCAAAATTGAAGGGGAAAAAAAGCCATTGTGATTTTCTCAGTCGAAGGACTCAAAATTGAAGGGGGGAAAATACTGTCACTTCCTCAGTAGAGAGAGAGAGAGAGAGAGAGAGAGAGAGAGAGAGAGAGAGAGAGAGAGAGAGAGAGAGAGAGATCACGTATCCACTACGACAAAAAAAAAGAAACAGAAAGAGACAAACGGTTGAAGGAAGAAGAAGAAGAAGAAGAAGAAGAAGAAGAAGAAGAAGAAGAAGAAGAAGAAGAAGAAGAAGAAGGAGAAGAAGAAGAAGAAGAAGAGGAAGAATAAGAAGACGAAGAAGAAGAAGAAGAGAAGAAGAAGAAGAAGAAGAAGAAGAAGAAGAAGAAGAAGAAGAAGAAGAAGAAGAAGAAGAAGAAGAAGAAGAAGAGAAGAATAAGAAGAAGAAGAAGAAGAAGAAGAAGAAGAAGAGAAGAAGAAGAAGAGAAGAAGAAGAAGAGAAGAAGAAGAAGAAGAAGAAGAGAAGAAGAAGAAGAAGAAGAAGAAGAAGAAGAAGAAGAAGAAGAAGAAGAAGAAGAAGAGAGAGAGAAGAAAGAAGAAAAGAGAGAAGAAGAAGAAGAAGAGAGAAGAAGAAGAAGAAGAAGAAGAAGAGAGAAGAAGAAGAAAGAAGAAGAAGAAGAAGAAGAAGAGAAGAAGAAGAAGAAGAAGAAGAAGAAGAAGAAGAGGAGGAGGAAGAATAAGAAGACGAAGAAGAAGAAGAAGAAGAAGAAGAAGAAGAAGAAGAAGAAGAAGAAGAAGAAGAGGAGGAGGAGGAGGAGGAAGAGGACAGCGAGAGGCCTTCGGTAGGGGTCGTCCCCCACCCCCCCACACCTCCTCCTGCACTCGCCAAAATTGAAGGAGGAAGAAATGACAAGAATGGCACACACACACACACACACACCACACACACCACAACGCTGCCAAGGGTTCAATATCGCCAAAAACTCATCTCCAACTTCACCACCTCCCCTCCCTCCTAACTCCCCACCTCCTCTCTTAACTCCCCAGTCTCCCCCACGCACAAAGGTGACTCCCCCATCATCCCTCCCCAACCCCTACCCACTGAGGGGAAGGGAGGAGAGGGGAGAGGAGAGGGGAGAGGAAGGAGGGGAGTTGGGGTGATGATGAATGGTCCACCAAGCCCCGCCAAAGATTTTGCTAATTGGCTTATTGCGGGAGGAGGGAAGGGAGGGAGGGAGGAGGGAAGAGGAGGAAGGGAGGAGGAGGAGGAGGAGGAGGAGGAGGAGGAGGAGGAGGAGGAGGAGGAGGAGGAGGAGGAGGAGGAGGAGGGAGGGAGGGAGGAAGAGGATGAGGGAGGAGGATCCCGCATTGACCACGCAACTCCCTCCTCCTCTCTCCTCCTCCTCCTCCTACTCTCTCTCTCTCTCTCTCTCTCTCTCTCTCTCTCTCTCTCTCTCTCTCTATCTATCTATCTATCTATCTATCTCCGTTAACGTCATTTAACCCCCCCAACACCTCCCTCCTCCTATTCCACTCCTCTCCCCTCTTCCGCAAACCTACGCAAACACCTCTCCCTTCCCCTTTCTCCCCCTCTCTCTCACACACACACACACACACACACACGCTGATCCCTGACAGACTCCTTCGCCGCTGGGAAAGGGCGGCGCCCTTGGCCGTTGGGTTACGTGGGGCTGTCTCTCATGAGTGACGAGGCGCGAGAGACTGTCTGTGAGAGAGACTGAGACTGAGAGAGAGAGAGAGAGAGAGAGAGAGAGAGAGAGAGAGAGAGAGAGAGAGAGAGAGAGAGAGAGAGAGAGAGAGTAGCATCTATCTACCTCAAAAGTCGTCCCTCTCCCTCCTCTTTCTTCCCGTGCGACCCCGAAAAACAAATAGAAAAAAAATTAATATATATATTTGCCCAGCGAGCGCGCGTAGCGCTACCCCCCGCGCTCAGAGAGAGAGAGAGAGAGAGAGAGAGAGAGAGAGAGAGAGAGAGAGAGAGAGAGAGAGCAGAGGAGAGGAGAGAGAGTGTGTGTGAGGAGGCTGGGTGGACGAAGAAGTGAGCGTCAGTTGGATCCACGTCTTGACTCGAGTCGGTCAGACGTCCTGGCTGGTTGGCTGGACCTCCTCCTCCTCCGTCTGCGCCTCCGTCAGCCGCCGTAACCCGCGCTCTACCACCTCCGTCAGCCGCTCGCTCGCCTACCGTCGTCGTCGCCCGCGCGCGCGCCGCCATATCGAAGTCCCCTTCGGCTCGAGACCCAGGCACATCGAAGTTCCCCTTCGGCTCGAGACCCAGGCACATCGAAGTCCCCCTTCGGCTCGAGACACAGGAACATCGAAGTTCCCTTTCGCTCAAGACCCAAGGCACATCGAAGTCCCCCTTCGGTTCAAGACACAGGAACATCGAAGTTCCCCTTCGGCTCGAGACACAGGAACATCGAAGTTCCCTTTCGCTCAAGACCCAAGGCACATCGAAGTTCCCCTTCGGTTCAAGACCCAGGCACATCGAAGTCCCACTTCGGTTCAAGACACAAGGCACATCGAAGTTCCCCTTCGGTTGAAGACCCAGGCACATCGAAGTCCCACTTCGGTTCAAGACCCAGGCACATCGAAGTCCCACTTCGGTTCAAGACCCAGGCACATCGAAGTCCCACTTCGGTTCAAGACCCAGGCACATCGAAGTCCCACTTCGGCTCGAGACCCAGGCACATCGAAGTCCCCCTTCGGTTCAAGACCCAAGGCACATCGAAGTCCCCTTTCGCCTCAAGACCCAGGCATATCGAAGCCCCCTTCGGCTCAAGACCCAAGGACATGAAGTCCACTTCGCCTCAAGACCCAAGGCACATCGAAGTCCCCCTTCGGTTCAAGACCCAGGAACATCGAAGTCCCCTTCGGCCCAGCGTCTTCGGCTCAAGATCCAGGAACATCGAAGTCCCTCCCAGTTCTTCTTCTTCGTCTTCGTCTTCGTGAGGTCTAATATTCTTTTTCATTTTTTTTGGCTTTCTCTGTGTCATTCTCTGTGTGTCTTTCTCTGTGTCTTTCTCTGTGTGTCTTTCTCTGTGTCTTTCTCTGTGTGTCTTTCTCTGTGTCTTTCTCTGTGTGTCATTCTCTGTTGTCTTTCTCTGTGTGTCTTTCTCTGTGTCATTCTCTGTGTCTTTCTCTGTGTGTCTTTCTCTGTGTCTTTCTCTGTGTGTTTCTCTGTGTCTTTCTCTGTGTGTCTTTCTCTGTGTCTTTCTCTGTGTCTTTCTCTGTGTGTCTTTCTCTGTGTGTCTTTCTCTGTGTGTCTTTCTCTGTGTGTCTTTCTCTGTGTGTCTTTCTCTGTGTGTCTTTCTCTGTGTCTTTCTCTGTGTCTTTCTCTCTGTGTGTCTTTCTCTTGTGTCTTTCTCTGTGTGTCTTTCTCTGTGTCTTTCTCTGTGTGTCTTTCTCTGTGTGTCTCTGTCTTCTCTGTGTGTCTTTCTCTGTGTGTCTTTCTCTGTGTGTCTTTCTCTGTGTGTCTTTCTCTGTGTCTTTCTCTGTGTCTGTGTCTTTCTCTGTGTCTTTCTCTGTATGTCTTTCTCTGTCTTTCTCTGTGTCTTTCTCTGTGTGTCTTTCTCTCTGTGTCTTTCTCTGTGTGTCTTTCTCTTTGTGTCTTTCTCTGTGTGTCTTTCTCTGTGTGTCTTTCTCTCTGTGTCTTTCTCTGTGTGTCTTTCTCTGTGTGTCTTTCTCTGTGTCTTTCTCCTATTTTCTTTTACTGAGGTTTCCTTCTGTTTTCCCAGACGCATCAGTAGGAGGAGAAGGAGGAGGAAGGAAGAAGAAGAAGGAAGGAAGGAAATTGAAGACATTGACACACACACACACACACACACACACACACAACAACACTCCACACTCAACACGACAACACAATCTTCAAATAATCCATTAAAAAATTAAGTTTTTTGTCTCTTACTTCCTTAATCAATTGAAATGTTGATCAAAAGAGCCAAATTAATCCATTAATGAATTAATGATTAATGAGGAAAAAAAGCAAATTAATCCATTAATGAATTAATGATTAAGAAAAAAAGCAAATTAATCCATTAATGAATTAATGATTAATTAAGAAAACAAAAGCAAATTAATCCATTAATGAATTAATGATTAATTAAGAAAAAAAAGCAATTAATCCATTAATGAATGAATGAATTAAGAAAACAAAAGCAAATTAATCCATTAATGAATTAATGATTAATTAAGAAAACAAAAGCAAATTAATCCATTAATGAATTGATTAATTAAGAAAACAAAAGCAAATTAATCCATTAATGAATTAATGATTAATTAAGAAAACAAAAGCAAATTAATCCATTAATGAATTAATGATTAATTAAGAAAACAAAAGCAAATTAATCCATTAATGAATTAATGATTAATTAAGAAAACAAAAGCAAATTAATCCATTAATGAATTAATGATTAATTAAGAAAACAAAAGCAAATTAATCCATTAATGAATTAATGATTAATTAAGAAAAAAAAGCAAATTAATCCATTAATGAATTAATGATTAATCAGAAAAAAAAGCAAATTAATCCATTAATGAATTAAGATAAGAAACAAAAGCAAATTAATCATTAATGAATTAATGATTAATTAAGAAAACAAAAGCAAATTAATCCATTAATGAATTATATGAACTAATTAAAAGATAAAAAACAAAAGCAAATTAATCCATTAATGAATTAATGATTAATTAAGAAAAAAAAGCAAATTAATCCATTAATGAATTAATGATTAATTATGAAAACAAAAGAAAATTAATCATTAATGAATTAATGATTAATTAAGATAAAAACAAAAGAAGTGAGTTGATTGATAAACGTCTTCCATTTTCTACTTGGGAAAAAAGTCTTTTTTTTTTAAAAAAAAAGAAATTTCTATTTTGTTTGGGGGAAAAAACCTTATGTTGTGCCACCACTGCCCACACAGGGACAACAAACTTGGTCAGTGACAACAGTGATGTTTCCTTTTCTTCCTCCTACCCTCACGCACCAATGCGGTCACTGCCAACACTACAGCTATCCTGAAAAGGCTACTGCCAACACTAGCTCTATACACAGACAACGGTTACATTGCCAACACTATGGCTTTCCTGGAGTGGCTACTGCCAACACTATCTCTCTACATACAACGGCTACTGCCAACACTAGCTCTATACACATACAACGGTTACATTGCCAACACTATGGCTTTCCTGGAGTGGCTACTGCCAACACTATCTCTCTACATACAACGGCCACTGCCAACACTACTCTCTCTCTCCTCGAGCGGTCACTGCCAACACAATACTTTCCTGGAGTGGCTACATACAAGTCACTGCCAACACTACTCTTTCCTCGAGCGGTCACTGCCAACACTATCTCCACACACAAGGGCCAGTACCACACAATCCCCCTTTTTTCCCTCACCAAGTCACTGCCAACAGTATCCAATCCTTCCATATATGAGTAGTGACAACACGTCCCAACCCTACCCTACATGCTCAGTGCCAACAGTAGCCTTAACCTATCTATGGTGGTCAGTGCCATGACTCTCCCAACAATGTCAGTGCCAACACTGACCATTCTAACTTTTAAGGCCACTGCCAACAGCGTCCCAAGCTAACGTGGTCAGTGCCAACACCAAACCCACACAACATGGTCACTGCCAACACTACCAACACTCGCTATGACAACACCCTCACCAACGGCAACATGTAATCCCCATCTTTAATCTAATCATAAATCCGTCCCCCCATGCTTGTAATCCCCCCTCGTGAAGGTAATCCTACCTAAATCCTGTGAGATAATCCCTACTAAATCTCCCTTTTACTCCTGTAATCCCACATCCCCACCCCACGAAGGTAATCCTACCTAAATCCTGTGAGATAATCCGTATTAAATCTCCCTTTTACTCTTGTAATCCCACATCCCCACCCCACGAAGGTAATCCAACGTAAATCCTGTGAGATAATCCCTATTAAATCTCCCTTTTACTCTTGTAATCCCACATCGCCACCCCACGAAGGTAATCCTACCTAAATCCTGAGATAATCCCTACTAAATCTCCCTTTTACTCTTGTAATCCCATCCCCTCCCTCGTGAAGGTAATCCTACCTAAATCCTGTGAAATAATCCCTATTAAATCTCCCTTTTACTCTTGTAATCCCACATCGCCACCCCACGAAGGTAATCCTACCTAAATCCTGTGAAATAATCCCTATTAAATCTCCCTTTTACTCTTGTAATTCCACATCCCTATCCCCCGAAGGTAATCCTACCTAAATCCTGAGAAATAATCCCTATTAAATCTCCCTTTTACTCTTGTAATCCCACACCCCCACCCCCCGAAGGTAATCCTACCTAAATCCTGTGAGATAATCCCTATCAAATCTCCCTTTTACTCCTGTAATCCCACCCCCCCGAAGGTAATCCAACCTAAATCCTGTGAGATAATCCCTAATAAATCTCCCTTTTACTCTTGTAATCCCACAGCCCCAACCCCCGAAGGTAATCCAACCTAAATCCTGTGAAATAATCCCTGACTTAAATCCCCTTTTACTCTTTAAATCCCACATCCCCACCCCACGAAGGTAATCCTACCTAAATCCTGTGAAATAATCACTATTAAATCTCCCTTTTACTCCTGTAATCCCACACCCCCATCCCCGTGAAGGTAATCCAACCTAAATCCTGTGAAATAATCCCTCTTAAATCTCCCTTTTACTCTTGTAATCCCACAGCCCCACCCCCGAAGGTAATCCAACCTAAATCCTGTGAGATAATCCCTATCAAATCTCTCTTTTACTCCTGTAATCCCACACCCCCCACCCCCCGAAGGTAATCCTACCTAAATCCTGTGAGATAATCTCTATCAAATCTCCCTTTTACTCCTGTAATCCCACCCCCCGAAGGTAATCCAACCTAAATCCTGTGAAATAATCCCTATTAAATCTCCCTTTTACTCCTGTAATCCCACATCCCCACCCCACGAAGGTAATCCAACCTAAATCCTGTGAAATAATCCCTATTAAATCTCCCTTTTACTCCTGTAATCCCACATCCCACCCCCCCCGAAGGTAATCCAACCTAAATCCTGTGAGATAATCCCTCTTAAATCTCCCTTTTACTCCTGTAATCCCACACCCCCACCCCCCCGTGAAGGTAATCCAACCTAAATCCTGAGAAATAATCCCTATTAAATCTCCCTTTTACTCTTGTAATCCCACATCCCCTCCCTCGTGAAGGTAATCCACCTAAATCCTGTGAAATAATCCCTATCAAATCTCCCTTTTACTCCTGTAATCCCACAGCGCCACCCCACGAAGGTAATCCAACCTAAATCCTGTGAGATAATCCCTAATAAATCTCCCTTTTACTCCTGTAATCCCACACCTCACTCCCACAAGGTAAATCCTCCTTAATCTGGTGAATCATATATCCCTATCAAAATCTCCCTTCTTCTCTGGGATATCCCACGCCCCCCCCCACGAAGAAAGTAATCCAACCTAAATCCTGTGAGATAATCCCTATTAAATCTCCCTTTTACTCCTGTAATCCCACATCCCCACCGCCCCGAAGGTAATCCAACCTAAATCCTGTGAGATAATCCCTATTAAATCTCCCTTTTACTCTTGTAATCCCACATCCCCATCCCCGTGAAGGTAATCCAGCCTAAATCCTGTGAAATAATCCCTAATAAATCTCCCTTTTACTCTTGTAATCCCACATCCCCATCCCCGTGAAGGTAATCCAGCCTAAATCCTGTGAAATAATCCCTATTAAATCTCCCTTTTACTCTTGTAATCCCACATCCCCCACCCCCACGAAGGTAATCCTACCTAAATCCTGTGAAATAATCCCTATTAAATCTCCCTTTTACTCCTGTAATCCCACACCCCCACCCCCCGAAGGTAATCCTACCTAAATCCTGTGAAATAATCCCTATTAAATCTCCCTTTTACTCTTGTAATCCCACATCGCCACCCCCCCCGAAGGTAATCCAACCTAAATCCTGTGAGATAATCCCTAATAAATCTCCCTTTTACTCCTGTAATCCCACACCATGATCACAAGTCCCACAACACAGACCGTAAATCCTCCCTTCCTTCTGGAGTTTGAAATCCTAGTTATAAAATCCCATAAGAAATCCCCCACCCTTACTTCTCAGAGGGGATTATCACCCTTGTAATCCCCCCTCATCCCCCAAAGCGGCAAGACAAGGTCATACGTCACACATTGGAATCTCATTACGAGGCAATGGCGGAAATTCGTATCTCTTCGCGTGATAAGTTGACCCTTATGGCTCAATTCCTTGAATACTGCGACGGTATACGACCCTTGACCACGACGGTATACGACCCTTGACCACGACGGTATACGACCCTTGACCACGACGGTATACGACCCTTGACCACAACGGTATACGACCCTTGACCACGACGGTATACGACCCTTGACCACGACGGTATACGACCCTTGACCACGACGGTATACGACCCTTGAGCACGACGGTATACGACCCTTGACCACGACGGTATACGACCCTTGAGCACGACGGTATACGACCCTTGACCACGACGGTATACGACCCTTGACCACGACGGTATACGACCCTTGAGCACGACGGTATACGACCCTTGACCACGACGGTATACGACCCTTGACCACGACGGTATACGACCCCTTGAGCACGACGGTATACGACCCTTGACCACGACGGTATACGACCCTTGACCACGACGGTATACGACCCTTGACCACGACGGTATACGACCCTTGAGCACGACGGTATACGACCCTTGACCACGACGGTATACGACCCTTGACCACGACGGTATACGACCCTTGAGCACGACGGTATACGACCCTTGACCACGACGGTATACGACCCTTGAGCACGACGGTATACGACCCCTTGACCACGACGGTATACGACCCTTGAACACGACGGTATACGACCCTTGAGCACGACGGTATACGACCCTTGAGCACGACGGTGTACGACCCTTGAACACGACGGTATACGACCCTTGAGCACGACGGTATACGACCCTTGACCACGACGGTATACGACCCTTGAGCACGACGGTATACGACCCTTGAGCACGACGGTGTACGACCCTTGACCACGACGGTATACGACCCTTGAGCGAAATATAGCACTTCCCGTCAAAACTTGCATAAAACACAAGACCCTGGGGCCTGGATGTGGAAAGGGAGCTGTGGTTTCGGGGCCTGGATGTGGAAAGGGAGCTGTGGTTTCGGGGCCTGGATGTGGAAAGGGAGCTGTGGTTTCGGTGCCTGGATGTGGAAAGGGAGCTGTGGTTTCGGTGCCTGGATGTGGAAAGGGAGCTGTGGTTTCGGTGCCTGGATGTGGAAAAGGAGCTGTGGTTTCGGTGAATTATTACATGACAGCAAGAGACTGAATGTGAACGAATGTGGCCTTTGTTATCTTTTCCTAGCGCTACCTCGCACACATGAGGGGGGAGGGGGATGTTATTCCATGTGTGGCGAGGTGGCGATGGGAATGAATAAAGGCAGACAGTATGAACATGCACATGTGTATATATATATATATATATATATATATATATATATATATTTATATATATATATATATTATATATATATATATATATATTTTTTTTTTTTTTTTTTTTTTTTTTTTTTTTTTTTTGTCGCTGTCTCCCGCGTTTGCGAGGTAGCGCAAGGAAACAGACGAAAGAAATGGCCCAACCCCCCCCCCATACACATGTACATACACACGTCCAGACACGCAAATATACATACCTACACAGCTTTCCATGGTTTACCCAGACGCTTCACATGCCTTGCTTCAATCCACTGACAGCACGTCAACCCCTGTATACCACATGACTCCAATTCACTCTATTTCTTGCCCTCCTTTCACCCTCCTGCATGTTCAGGCCCCGATCACACAAAATCTTTTTCACTCCATCTTTCCACCTCCAATTTGGTCTCCTCTTCTCCTCGTTCCCTCCACTCCGACACATATATCCTCTTGGTCAATCTCTCCTCACTCATTCTCTCCATGTGCCCAAACCATTTCAAAACACCTCTTCTGCTCTCTCGACCACGCTCTTTTTATTTCCACACATCTCTTACCCTTACGTTACTTACTCGATCAAACCACCTCACACCACACATTGTCCTCAAACATTCATTTCCAGCACATCCATCCTCCTGCGCACATCTCTATCCATAGCCCACGCCTCGCAACCATACAGCATTGTTGGAACCACTATTCCCTCAAACATACCCATTTTTGCTTTCCGAGATAATGTTCTCGACTTCCACACATATATATATATATATATATATATATATATATATATATATATATATATATATATATATTATATATTATATATTATATATTATTTTTTATTATACTTTGTCGCTGTCTCCCGCGTTTGCGAGGTAGCGCAAGGAAACAGACGAAAGAAATGGCCCAACCCCCCCCCCCCAAAACACATGCATATACATACGTCCACACACGCAAATATACATACCTACACAGCTTTCCATGGTTTACCCCAGACGCTTCACATGCCTTGATTCAATCCACTGACAGCACGTCAACCCCGGTATACCACATCGCTAATTCACTCTATTCCTTGCCCTCCTTTCACCCTCCTGCATGTTCAGGCCCCGATCACACAAAATCTTTTTCACTCCATCTTTCCACCTCCAATTTGGTCTCCCTCTTCTCCTCGTTCCCTCCACCTCCGACACATATATCCTCTTGGTCAATCTTTCCTCACTCATTCTCTCCATGTGCCCAAACCACTTCAAAACACCTCTTCTGCTCTCTCAACCACGCTCTTTTTATTTCCACACATCTCTCTTACCCTTACGTTACTCACTCGATCAAACCACCTCACACCACACATTGTCCTCAAACATCTCATTTCCAGCACATCCATCCTCCTGCGCACAACTCTATCCATAGCCCACGCCTCGCAACCATACAACATTGTTGGAACCACTATTCCTTCAAACATACCCATTTTTGCTTTCCGAGATAATGTTCTCGACTTCCACACATTCTTCAAGGCCCCCAGAATTTTCGCCCCCTCCCCCACCCTATGATCCACTTCCGCTTCCATGGTTCCATCCGCTGCCAGATCCACTCCCAGATATCTAAAACACTTCACTTCCTCCAGTTTTTCTCCATTCAAACTCACCTCCCAATTGACTTGACCTCAACCTTACTGTGCCTAATAACCTTGCTCTTATTCACATTTACTCTTAACTTTCTTCTTCCACACACTTTACCAAACTCAGTCACCAGCTTCTGCAGTTTCTCACATGAATCAGCCACCAGCGGTGTATCATCAGCGAACAACAACTGACTCACTTCCCAAGCTCTCTCATCCCCAACAGACTTCATACTTGCCCCTCTTTCCAAAACTCTTGCATTTACCTCCCTAACAACCGCATCATAAACAAATTAAACAACCATGTAGACATCACACACCCTGCCGCAAACCTACATTCACTGAGAACCAATCACTTTCCTCTCTTCCTACACGTACACATGCCTTACATCCTCGATAAAAACTATATATATATATATATATATATATATATATATATATATATATATTATATATATATATATATATATATATATATATTTATATTGAGATGTATAGGTATGTATATTTGCGTGTGTGGACGTGTATGTATATACATGTGTATGGGGGTGGGTTGGGCCATTTCTTTCGTCTGTTTCCTTGCGCTACCTCGCTAACGCGGGAGACAGCGACAAAGCAAAATGAAAAAAAAAGATAATAATAACAATAATAATAATAATAATAATAATAATAATAATAATTATATATATATATATATATATATATATATATATATATATATATATATATATATATATATATATAATATATATATATATATATATATATATATATATATATATTTAATACCTAACTATATAATAAATCCTATAATTACAGTATATGTCCTCGTAAAGATGACCGCCTCTCTCTCTCTCTCTCTCTCTCTCTCTCTCTCTCTCTCTCTCACGTCAAGGGATTATCTGGTCGTTTCCTGTGTGTGTCTTACCCCCACACAACCCCCTCTATACTCTGGGGGATGTCCACCTTATATTCTGGGGGAGTTCCCCACCTATTCTCTGGGGGAGCCCCCATATGTAATATATGTATATATGTATGTCTTTACGTGGCGACACAAGTGTGTGTGGTGTTATGTCAAGGTAGGTTCAGGATGTGAGAGTGTGCCTGTTTTGTATTATGTCCCCAGGATTTAAATTATTATTATTATTATTATGGTGAGGTGCCTGAAGATTGGAGGAATGCGTGCATAGTGCCATTGTACAAAGGCAAAGGGGATAAGAGTGAGTGCTCAAATTACAGAGGTATGAGTTTGTTGAGTATTCCTGGTAAATTATATAGGAGGGTATTGATTGAGAGGGTGAAGGCATGTACAGAGCATCAGATTGGGGAAGAGCAGTGTGGTTTCAGAAGTGGTAGAGGATGTGTGGATCAGGTGTTTGCTTTGAAGAATGTATGTGAGACATATTTAGAAAAGCAAATGGATTTGTATGTAGCATTTATGGATCTGGAGAAGGCATATGATAGAGTTGATAGAGAGGCTCTGTGGAAGGTATTAAGAATATATGATGTGGGAGGCAAGTTGTTAGAAGCAGTGAAAAGTTTTTATCGAGGATGTAAGGCAAGTGTACGTGTAGGAAGAGAGGAAAGTGATTGGTTCTCATTGAATGTAGGTTTGCGGCAGGGGTGTGTGATGTCTCCATGGTTGTTTAATTTGTTTATGGATGGGGTTGTTAGGGAGGTGAATGCAAGAGTTTTGGAAAGAGGGGCAAGTATGAAGTCTGTTGTGGATGAGAGAGCTTGGGAAGTGAGTCAGTTGTTGTTCGCTGATGATACAGCGCTGGTGGCTGATTCATGTGAGAAACTGCAGAAGCTGGTGACTGAGTTTGGTAAAGTGTGTGGAAGAAGAAAGTTAAGAGTAAATGTGAATAAGAGCAAGGTTATTAGGTACAGTAAGGTTGAGGGTCAAGTCAATTGGGAGGTAAGTTTGAATGGAGAAAAACTGGAGGAAGTAAAGTGTTTTAGATATCTGGGAGTGGATCTGGCAGCGGATGGAACCATGGAAGCGGAAGTGAATCATAGGGTGGGGGAGGGGGCGAAAATCCTGGAAGCCTTGAAGAATGTGTGGAAGTCTAGAACATTATCTCGGAAAGCAAAAATGGGTATGTTTGAAGGAATAGTGGCTCCAAAAATGTTGTATGGTTGCGAGGCGTGGGTTATGGATAGAGTTGTGCGCAGGAGGGTGGATGTGCTGGAAATGAGATGTTTGAGGACAATGTGTGGTGTGAGATGGTTTGATCGAGTAAGTAATATAAGGGTAAGAGAGATGTGTGGAAATAAAAAGAGCGTGGTTGAGAGAGCAGAAGAGGGTGTTTTGAAATGGTTTGGGCACATGGAGAGAATGAATGAGGAAAGATTGACCAAGAGGATATATGTGTCGGAGGCGGAGGGAACGAGGAGAAGTGGGAGACCAAATTGGAGGTGGAAAGATGGAGTGAAAAAGATTTTGAGTGATCGGGGCCTGAGCATGCAGGAGGGTGAAAGGCGGGCAAGGAATAGAGTGAATTGGATCGATGTGGTATACCGGGGATGACGTGCTGTCAGTGGATTGAATCAGGGCATGTGAAGCGTCTGGGGTAAACCATGGAAAGTTGTGTGGGGCCTGGATGTGGAAAGGGAGCTGTGGTTTCGGGCATTATTGCGTGACAGCTGGAGACTGAGTGTGAACGAATGGGGCCTTTGTTGTCTTTTCCTAGTGCTACCTCGCACACATGAGGGGGGAGGGGGATGGTATTCCATGTGTGGCGAAGTGGCGATGGGAATGAATAGGGGCAGGCAGTGTGAATTGTGTGCATGGGTATATATGTATGTGTCTGTGTGTGTATATATATGTGTACATTGAGATGTATAGGTATGTATATTTGCGTGTGTGAACGTGTATGTATATACATTGTGTATGGGGATGGGTTGTGCCATTTCTTTCGTCTGTTTCCTTGCGCTACCTCGCAAACGCGGGAGACAGCGACAAAGCAAAATAAATAAATATGATATATATATATATATATATCATATATATATATCATATATATATATATATATATATATATATATATATATATATATATATATATATATATTATATATGGCGTCCTAGCTCCGTCTCTTCGATGTATATCAACTGACTGTTATATTTCCCTCTTGTGTCTCCCCTGATGATGTGATTATTACACGAAAGTGCACTTGGGAACTTTTCGTGTTTCATTTTCCCCGTGGACTCATAGGAATATATATATATATATATATATATATATATATATATATATATATATATATATATATATATATATATATATATATATATATATATAGATAGATAGATAGATAGATAGATAGATAGATAGATAGATAAATAGATAGATAGATAGATAGACACAATGTAGCTGAACAAAAGGCATACCGGAAGGCATTAATCACATATATTATCATTATTCATTTGTCAAGAGACTACGTCAAAATATAATCTTTTAATCCAACGTACAATGATATTTGAATATTCCTCTGTCTTGAATATTCCTCTGTCTTACGTTCGTCTTTTTAATAACCTTTTCAGAGAGATATTGACAAAACAAAGACAAAAAAAATGGAAATAACTTTCATTTTCTTTTCTTTTTAATCCACGAAAACGCCTTAAAGCGGGGGATTAAGGGATTAATCTGTGGAAAGGGATTAATCTCTGGAGTATTCTAAGATTATTCGTGTATTTCTGAAGGTGTAAATTAGCAGAGGATTAAGGGATTATTAATGTATTATATTTTGAGAGATTAATCGTGTATTTCTGAAGAAGTGTAAATTAGCGAGAGGATTAAGGGATTATTAATCTATTGTATTTTGAGAGATTAATCGTGTACTTCTGAAGAAGTGTAAATTAGCAGAGGATTAAGGGATTATTAATCTATTATATTTTGAGAGATTAATCATGTACTTCTGAAGAAGTGTAAATTAGCAGAGGATTAAGGGATTATTAATCTATTATATTTTGAGAGATTAATCGTGTATTTCTGAAGAGATGTAAATCGAAGAGCCTTTTGATTAAGATTAATCGTGTAAATTGTGGTGCTCTGTTAAGAGATTAAAAACCTGCATTTCTTAAAAGTGTAAATTTGAAGTAATTTTTTTTCTCTTTCTTAAGAGATTAATCGCGTCTTGCTTAATTTCTTAGGAGATTAATCGCGTCTTGCTTAAATGGTGTAAATCCGCAAAGGCTTCAGTGGATTACATTAGTGTATTTCTTAGGTGTAAATTCCAGTGCGGGGGAATTTACCGGATTAATTATGTATTTCTTAACATGTGTAAATCATACTGAGTCATAAGAGTAAATGGCGTATTTTTTTTTCAAAAGGTGTAAATTACATTAGTTTATTAAAGAGTAAATGGCGTATTTTTTTCAAAAGGTGTAAATTATATTAAGTTTAGTAAAGAGTAAATGGCGTATTTTTTTTTTCAAAAGGTGTAAATTATATTAGTTTATTAAAGAGTAATGGCGTATTTTTTCAAAAGGTGTAAATTATATTAAGTTTATTAAAGAGTAAATGGCGTATTTTTTTCAAAAGGTGTAAATTATATTAAGTTATTAAAGAGTAAATGGCGTATTTTTTTTTCAAAAGGTGTAAATTATAGTAAGTTATTAAAGAGTAAATGGCGTATTTTTTTTTTTCAAAAGGTGTAAATTATATTAAGTTATTAAAGAGTAAATGGCGTATTTTTTTTCAAAAGGTGTAAATTATATTTAGTTAGTAAAGAGTAAATGGCGTATTTTTTCAAAAGGTGTAAATTATATTAAGTTATTAAAGAGTAATGGCGTATTTATTTTCAAAAGGTGTAAATTATATGGGCTAATTAAAGATTAATCGTGTATATTTTTCGAAAAGGTGTGATTAATATTGGTTTATTAGAGTAATCGTGTCTGTTTTTCAAAAGGTGTAAATTATGTTGGTTTTTAAAAGTAATCGAGTATTTTTCAAAAGGTGTAAATCATATGGGTTTTTAAAAGTAATCGTTTATTTTCCAAAAAGGTGTAAACTATATGGGTTTATGAGTAATCGTGTATTTCAAATCATATTGGTTTATCAAATAGTAATCGTGTGTTGTTTCAAAAGATGTAAATTATATTGGTTTTTAAAAGTAATCGTGTATTGCTCCAAAAGAAGTTAATTATATTGGTTTTTAAAAGTAATCGTGTATTTTCTAAAAGGTGTAAATTATATTGGTTTTTAAAAGTAATCGAGTATTTTTCAAAAGGTGTAAATTATATTGGTTTTTAAAAGTAATCGCGTATTTTTCAAAAGATGTAAATTATATTGGTTTTTAAAAGTAATCGCGTATTTTTCAAAAGGTGTAAATTATATTGGTTTTTAAAAGTAATCGTGTATTGCTTCAAAATAAGTAAATTATATTGGTTTTTAAAAGTAATCGTGTATTTTCTAAAAGGTGTAAATTATATTGGTTTTTAAAAGTAATCGAGTATTTTTCAAAAGGTGTAAATTATATTGGTTTTTAAAAGTAATCGCGTATTTTTCAAAAGATGTAAATTATATTGGTTTTTAAAAGTAATCGCGTATTTTTCAAAAGGTGTAAATTATATTGGTTTTTAAAAGTAATCGCGTATTTTTCAAAAGATGTAAATTATATTGGTTTATCAAGGTAATCGTGTATTTTCTTAAAAGGTGTAAATTATATTGGTTTTTAAAAGTGATCGTGTATTTTTTAAGATGTAAATTATATTGGTTTTTAAAAGTAATCGTGTATTTTCTAAAAGGCGTAAATTATATTGGTATTTAAAAGTAATCGAGTATTTTTCAAAAAGTGTAAATTATATTGGTTTTTAAAAGTAATCGTGTATTTTTTAAAAGATGTGAATTATATTGGCTTTCAAAAATCGTGTATTTTCTTAAAAGATGTAAATTATATTGGTTTTTAAAAGTAATCGTGTATTGCTTCAAAAGATGTATATCATATTGGTTTTCAAAAATCGTGTATTTTCTTAAAAGATGTAAAATATATTGGTTTTTAAAAGTAATCGTGTATTTTCTAAAAGGTGTAAATTATATTGGTTTATCAAAGTAATCGTGAATTTTTTTTCTAAGAGCAAACCTTTTCAAAGGTGTAAATTTTATTGGTTTATTAAGAAGTAATCGCGTACCTTTATTAAAAGGTGTAAACTACATTAGTTTATTAAAGTAATCGTGAATTTTAGGGGTAAATCCGTCGCGTTTTCTAACCGGTAAAATCGTACATTTCCTAAAAGAACGTCTCGTATTTTCTTCTTAATACACCAATCGAGTACCTCTTCCAAGGTGTGACCATTTCTTCTTAAGTCTTATCTACCAGAAATCCGGTCGAATTACTTCCGGACGCGTGCGGGATCCGGATAACCGGAAGTTTCGTCTCATTTCCGGACTGATTAGAGACGAGAAACGGACCGGGAGAGAGAGGGAGGCGCGGTGGCTGTTCCTCGGAACGTAACCATGACGTCAGACGACGCCGGATGTGTGGCTCCTCCTCCTCCATTGGGACGTAACGGTGACGTCACGCATGACGGCAGCGGCCGGTCCTCCCACCGGAACGGAACGCCCAGTGTTTACGTCCGTGTGTTAGCGTTTCAAAAGGACCGGAATGGAACGCTGTGTTTACGTCCGTACGTAAGCGTTCCAGGAGGACCGGAACGGAACGCCCAATGTTTACGTCCGTACGTTAGCGTTCCAGGAGGACCGGAATGGAACGCTGTGTTTACGTCCGTACGTAAGCGTTCCAGGAAGGACCGGAACAGAACGCCCAGTGTTTACGTCCGTACGTTAGCGTTCCAGGAAGGACCGGAACAGAACGCCCAGTGTTTACGTCCGTATGTTAGCGTTTCAGTCGGAGCGACGTGGCGGCATTTTTTTACGACGCCACGTAACGCCTCCTAGCAATTGTAGATTAAACTTTTTTTTAAAAGACGTCAAATATAAACGTGTGATAATTCCTCCTTTTTTTTGGAGAATTTATAGAAGTTATGATTCCTGGGTTTTTTTTTTTTATTTCTTTTGAGAATTTATGGAAGTTATAATTCCTGGTTTTTTTTCATTTCTTTTGAGAATTTATGGAAGTTATAATTCCGGTTTTTTTTTAATTTCTTTTGAGAATTTATGGAAGTTATAATTCCTGTTTTTTTTTAATTTCTTTTGAGAATTTATGGAAGTTATAATTCCTGGGTTTTTTTTAATTTCTTTTGAGAATTTATGGAAGTTATAATTCCTGGGTTTTTTTAATTTCTTTTGAGAATTTATGGAAGTTATAATTCCTGGGTTTTTTTTTACTTTCTTTTGAGAATTTATGGAAGTTATAATTCCTGGGGTTTTTTTAATTTCTTTTGAGAATTTATGGAAGTTATAATTCCTGGGTTTTTTATTTCTTTTGAGAATTTATGGAAGTTATAATTCCTGGGTTTTTTTAATTTCTTTTGAGAATTTATGGAAGTTATAATTCCTGGTTTTTTTTAATTTCTTTTGAGAATTTATGGAAGTTATAATTCCTGGGGTTTTTTTAAATTTCTTTTGAGAATTTATGGAAGTTATAATTCCTGAGTTTTTTTAATTTCTTTTGAGAATTTATGGAAGTTATAATTCCTGTTTTTTTTTAATTTCTTTTGAGAATTTATGGAAGTTATAATTCCTGGTTTTTTTTTTAATTTCTTTTGAGAATTTATGGAAGTTATAATTCCTGTTTTTTTTTTTAATTTCTTTTGAGAATTTATGGAAGTTATAATTCCTGGGTTTTTTTTAATTTCTTTTGAGAATTTATGGAAGTTATAATTCCTGGTTTTTTTTTAATTTCTTTTGAGAATTTATGGAAGTTATAATTCGTGTTTTTTTTTTAATTTCTTTTGAGAATTTATGGAAGTTATAATTCCTGTTTTTTTTCTTTTGAGAATTTATGGAAGTTATAATTCCTGTTTTTTTTAATTTCTTTTGAGAATTTATGGAAGTTATAATTCCTGGGGTTTTTTTTATTTCTTTTGAGAATTTATGGAAGTTATAATTCCTGGGGTTTTTTTAATTTCTTTTGAGAATTTATGAAAGTTATAATTCCTGGGTTTTTTAATTTCTTTTGAGAATTTATGAAAGTTATAATTCCTGGGTTTTTTTTAATTTCTTTTGAGAATTTATGAAAGTTATAATTCCTGGGTTTTTTTAATTTCTTTTGAGAATTTATGGAAGTTATAATTCCTGGGTTTTTTTTAATTTCTTTTGAGAATTTATGGAACACCTACACACACACACGAGCGAAGCCTCGACCAACTGGCTCATATACCATGTATGTCTTCTCTCTCTCTCTCTCTCATCTCTCTCTCTCTCTCTCTCTCTCTCTCTCTCTCTCTCTCTCTCTCTCTCTCTCTCTCTCTCTCTCTCTCTCTCTCTCTCTCTCTCTCTCTCTCTCTCTCCTGTCTACCATACCTGTCACTCCAGTCTCTCTCTCTCTCTCTCTCTCTCTCTCTCTCTCTCTCTCTCTCTCTCTCTCTCTCTCTCTCTCCTCTTCCACACTCACCCGCTTCCCTCTCACGCTCGAACACACTCCCGTCCCACATCCCAACACACCTCTCCCACACAGCCTACACCCACCCACGATCCCCTTCCTCCCTCACCCACACACACACACACACACACACACACACACACACACACACACACTAAATGACCCAATCACCAGCACGTCAGAACCAGGCCCAACGACCATGGGGGGGGGGGGGGGCGCCCCCCTCACCTGTCATCATCACATCCGCCAATATATGACTAAACCACCTCCTTCCCCTTCCACCCTTCCCCCCCTCCTCCACTTCCACTCCCTCTTTTCCGTTTTCCTTTCCCCCGTGTGACAGAGCCAGGGTGGGAGGGGAAAAGAGGGGTGGGGGGAAAGAGGTGTAGGGGGAGGGGAAAGAGAGGTGTAGAGGGGAAGGGGGGAAAGAGTGTAGGGGGGAGGGGATGGAAAAGATGTGGGTGGGGGAAGGTCGTCCCAATTTTCAACTCCCACACCTCCATCCTCCACCTCCACCTCCACCACCTCCACACCCCACCTCCACCTCCACCTCCACACCCTCCACCTCCACCCCTCCACCTCCACACCCTCCACCTCCACCCCTCCACCTCCACACCCTCCACCTCCACCTCCACCTCCACACCCCCACCTCCACCCCTCCACCTCCACACCCCCACCCCCACACCTTCCACCTCCACCTCCCTCCCTCAAAATGGTGATTTACGCGAATTGGTCCCTCCAAAATCCACCCCC